>NW_027176483.1:10545545-10583045 GCF_023349555.1 Cebidichthys violaceus
TCACGCCGCTGTGCTCATTAAAACCTGTCTGTCACCCTTCTCTCTCACAAACAGCGCTGCTTTGTTTCCACCATTTATCAATGTCAGAGTTGTCATGAGAATCCGAATGGCTCACACCTGTACAGTGCTCAGTTCTAGTTGCCGGTGCAATTAATGGTCAGAAATATCTCTGAAATTGTTCATGATTTGTGTTAATATGATTTTGATTGATGATACCAACTCAATTCTAACAAAAAAAAAAGAACATGGAGCAAATTTGGATATATTACAGAAAATGTTTTAGGGTGGTGTGCACTGTGACTGCAAATGGTTTGTGTTGTAAAGGACAATTCTACCCTTAGATATGTTTCCACTGTAACATGTGATGCATTCTAGGTGGTATTGTATGATAAAGTGTTAAAGTAGTTTCCTACATTTCCATGTCTTTCGCCAACCCTCATAAAACAGTGTGAATTTGCCCTTTTGACATGTGTGTTGCAAGTATACACCATAACCACCTGTGGACAGATTTTCACCAAAAGTTACCAGTGGTTGTACTGAAAATTGCATTTTCTCTTCCAGTATGATCAGTAAATCAACAGAAGTGGAGAATCATGGAGAATCTTAAACATTAATTTGCAGTTTGTCAAACTGTGGGCAAATTATTGTGATGGTATAACTTATTATATGTTCAAGATTTAAAAAATAATAGAAACACAGTTAACAAACAATAATAGAACAAGATAAATCTCTTGGTGTTTCACTGTCTAGTGATATTGCAGTGCATACAGACACCAATTTAGACAGTGTAGTAGTGTATGATATTTTCAGTACTTTATTTACAGACTGCAAAAGAAACATTTTGGTCCAGGCAACTTTTTAAAACTACGTGCACAGAGGGCGTTGTGCATATATCATTATAATATTTCCCTTTTTTCACTTAATGACATTCACATATTATATATGTATATTTAATGGGAAATACTGAAAGAAAGGACATACCTGTATGGAGGTTCACAGTTGTAGTTATCCTGGTTAAGCTACTGCTTGTTCTTTTTCATATTCATTCTCAATCATCAGATGGGATGAAGACTTCTTGTATGTATACTGTTGTAAAATTCATGAGGTAGTGTCACCCTTACCAGACCCTTTAATAGATAATTTCATGCATGTCATCTTAACATTTACACCTGTCAATCTTTCACAAAAATAAAAAAAAAATGTTTGTTTTCAGCCATTTTCATCACAGTGTGTAAGATAACATAACTGTTGCAGAGTTTCCCCCCATTTCCAAAGCTGCTAATATTTCTTATAAGATGTTCTTCTTGACTGTAATTTTCCTCCATAAGGTGTATATTTTGTGCAGCATAATCATTGCATCAAAATGAAGTAGAATATGCTAATGACTCTAATTGGACTACTAATAGAGACTGTTTCCCCAGCTTTAAGCTTTTGGGGGGTCTGTGTAATCAGGGTAGACAGTCGTTAAGGGAATGGAGAGGCAACTAGCAATGTCAGGAGAGGGCCCAGGCGGTTCCGGCTGACACTACCCCAATCTTCCAGGACCCATTAAATGGCAGTTTCAACACATTACCAACCATAACATCCTTGAATATCACTGATTTTATTTGCAGTATCAAACATTTCATTTCACGCACCATTAATGGAAAAGTGCTGAGGTTCTAATGCTGCCAAACATTTAGTAACTACCTGGACTCAGAGAACCAATTAACTCCAGCGACAACATGGCCAATTAAACACACAAATAGGTGAGTCCAGCATTGGTTACTGCCCTAGTAATTTACTTTTGAATAAACCCAAGCAAAAATAGAAAGTCAGTCATGGGATGACCAGCTGAAGTAGAAGGAAGAGTAGCAATTTAGCAGCAGAAATGGAAGATAATGTATTGTACCGGCAATCCAGTAGGTTTTCAAGGAAATATGATGAAGTATTCTGAAAATATTAGCAAACGAAAAGTTAAATGAATGATAATAGGGTAGGAATGATAACTTGTCTGTAATTCAAGCTCCTGTTCTAGTGAATCTAGTTGGATAAAGATCTGTAACAGTTGTGAAACAGAAGGGGTGCATAGCTAGAATACAAGTTATAAGATTTGGTGTCTCACAGTAATAAGAACACGGTCTGTTTGAATATACTGCAAATCTATGTACATATATCTAAATCGTTTTAACATGTATTGCTTTGTAACATCTTTGTTTGTTATACAGAATATGGTCAGAAACACTGTGTGCATGTTGTCTTTACCAACCCTCTATCCTACCCCTTAAAGCTGATATAAATGTAGGTGTTGGTTTGTTGCTCTGTGACCTCACCGTAGTAACCTCACAACCTCATCTAGAAATATTTGTTGTATTGATTTTCCACCGTGCTTTCAATTATGCTTTCATTGGAAGGCAAAACATGTCAATACACAGCTGATGAACTCTGTGGCAGAGGGAAGCAAAGGAAAACATACGTTGGGGTTGTTATTTATGTGAGTCATGTCATATCATTGCTTGATAATAGGCTACCAGAGCTATTTCATCTCTATGGGTTAGAGGAGTGTGAAGAGAGCCTCCACACTTAATTACCTCTGAGGTTCAGCTACTGGCCGGCAGTATTACCAATTTATTGTTACACCTGAGTCTGTAAAAACTGTGTTTAAAGAGGAAGGTGTCCCAATGGAGTACTGCAAAGTACTCTTGGTTATAAACAAGTTTTATGAACAAAATTTATGTTTTTTAAATGTATTTCTTTAAATCGTATTTTGGCCAATTGGGGGCAATGCAACAAGCTATATACACAACATTGACAAATGAACATCTCATAGACTTGGCAAACATGTTAGCAATGGCCTATTTTCACATTCAGCAGATGCTTTATTTACATTCTACCTGGTGAATGTAAATCCAACTTTCATTCTCGTTTTAGCTCTGGTTTGATCTAATTTTTTTAATCTAAATGGTCCCCTTCACCTGCTAGTCTAGCTAACTTAGTCTACCGATTGGGCAGGTATTGCACAGTAGCTTTATTTAGATTTTTTTTTATTGAAAACAGCTGTTGATGTGGGTCTTTAAACCAAACAAAGACACTGAAATGCTTTGTAGAGCTGAGGGGAACTGCAGAGACGAGTATTATTCTCTGTGAGTTCATCACTATGTGTGACCCCTCACACATTACACAGACGTGTCATTTGACCCATTGTTCATGTGCAGCCTTAAGGCCAAAATACTGTAGCTTCTTACTGACCGAATTATAGAAAAATACCTGAAAACTAGAAAGGTGCATTCAATAAAGTGCAGATCCCTGCCAAGTGTGTCTGCAACGATCACTGCTGTATAGTTTGATTGAATAAATACAACCCACATTTGGCTAACCTCTCGTTCAAGACACTAATTTGCAACACACTTCATTAATAACTCAAAAAGAAAAAAGCAGTGTGCAGGCAATTGGCTCGAAGTCGTCATTTAAGACATTTCATATAATCTTGGCAAAAATGAAACCCACCAATAGTTTTCTGCCTGTGTAGCAGTGGCTGATTGGCCACAGTGTTCTCTGTACTGTGTGTCAGTCCGTTAGCTGTAAGCCAAATACACCATCCAAAACATTAAAAGTGAGCAAACTATTTCCCCCTGACTGTGTCTGGGTGCAGAATAGCGACTGTGGGTCTGCGATGCACTCAGCTGTGTTATCAATAGCGGCCCCTTACGGCCTGTTTAGACAAAGAGAGGTTCTAGAGCTGGATCTCGGCACCCAAAATATCATGCAGTTTGCTGAGGCAGAATGCAAGATTAGCCATGGTCACACTCACTCATGATCTTCCTTTCGAAGATAATAATGGGTCAGTCTTCGCTTAAACTTAACTTTTAGTCCTTTATTCAGTAATTCAAAAAGCATTTAACCACTAAAACCTTCTAAATCTGTGAGACATTATCAGTTGTCCCAAAAGGCTCTTGAGTCATGAGACCCAATCATTATCACATCATATACTTATACTTACACACAAGGGTATAAATCAATCAAATCAATCACAAGGGTATTTTGACGGTGGTGGAGCTAATAAAGGATGCAATCACCTCACCAATAAATCGAAACAATCCAATAACCCTGGAGATCAGTGTTTACACAACACTCCACTGCTTGGCCACTAGAAAATGCAGTCATGCACTGCTGATGAACTTGGAATATCCCAGCAGTCTGTCTGCAGAATTATCCATAAACGCCCACTCCAGAACCCACATTGTTCAACAGTTCATTAAGCTTACATTAAATAATGGACAGCATGGGGTGATGGTACAAGTAAAGACACCTGCCAGCCAAATTGGACAGTTTTCAGTTATATTACTATTTTCTTTGCTCCCATTTTTTTAAGCAGACGCAGTATATTGAAAGGCCATTTTATCAAAAAACATCTGCACCAGAAAGCGGAAGTAGAATTTCTGCTGTAATATCTAGGAAATGAACAAACCAATAACTTCAAACATCCAATAATGAAAGTCATGTATGTGTTTGTTGTTGTTCATGTTACCTCAGTCTGTTGGTTTCTCAACATAACATGATACAACCCCTGCAGTGTGATTCATCTTGATTCTGTTAATTACTGCCTTGCTCGATGACTGGTCTGTCCAATAAATTCAATCACAATGTTGTACACAAGATGTTTGGTGCTGTGTCAAGAGTGGGGATGCAGTTGGTTGATGGTCAGTATTGTACTAGACAGCATCTGATCACTGTACCTGATAATGATGATGAAACAGGAGGGATGAAATGTTTGGCTGCATATTTTTGAGCAAATCTTACAAGGAGCTTATATGCCAAATCACTCTCCCAGCTTGGCCTAGATTTGCATTTTGTGTTTTAAGACAAATTGGTATCTTAGTCGTCATCTGTTTCTTTGTTTTCTTTTTCTATTGAGCATGGAGGATTATACAGAATAAAAAGGGTATACAATGTGTTTTGTCAAGCAATGGGTGCTTGATATACTTAAAAAATAAAACAGAGGGAAGCAGGGATGAAGGTCAGTAGTACAATGCTAGAGTAATGTTTTGCTGAATACTTTTCTGAAATTTATGTGTAGATGGGAATTCTATTCGATTAATCGTTTGATTTTTTATGTCTGAACATTGTGAAAAAAGTTTTGTCGGATTAGCAATATGAAATTTGAAATGGTGTTGAACTACACATAACCAAGCGTTTGAACTGGAGCTAGTTCATTTTCAATTAACTGATGCATTTAGTGAGAAAAGAAATACTTTGTATGTTGGGAAAAAACTAATCCAGACTACATTATTTTTCTTTTAAACATGTTGCACATTATCTGTACTTAAGTCGCTCTACATAGGTGTAATTTAAAGTAGCCGGGCTTGTTTGTTTAAACCTCACAGTAATTTGCATGTTGTCTGCCTTTGGTTAAAAAAAATTTGGGCCGGGAATGTACAGTGTGTGTTCATTGCAAAAACAATGACCAACCATTGAAATATTTCATTCCGATGGTAAAATGGTCCCCAGCAGCTTTGCAATTATTTGTAATCATACCTCTTATAACCCCTAACATTGCCCTTATCTCTTTCCCCTCTCGTCTGCCTCTTACACACACAATTTTATTCCCTTCTTTTTGTCCACCTCTGGGGTAGACATCTAGTAGTATCCTAGCTTATTGTTTAGGAGCAAAGGGGTAGCCAAAGGCCAGGTAACTTGGATTTGACTGGTGTACTCTCTTGTCCCACAGGACATAAGATACAAATCAAGTTGCTTTGACCCCATTGTCCTCTCCACACTCCTCGTCCCCTTAAGGCAATAGTGTGGTATGGGGTCCTTTCTTCCCTTTATTTATTTTTTTCCTTTGTATGGCTGGTGCTAAAGCCATACGGTACATATATTTCCTTGGGTAAACTGTCCGACATTCAGGCCCAGAGTCAGCTAACATTTTTATTTTAAATGGTGTTTACCCATCGTGATAGCTTAATAATCACAAGGCAGGGCCTTTGGTTGAGTTTCCATATTATTGAACACATATATTTTTTATTTTGAAGCAGATACAACACTTTATTCTGATACTTTTTCTTTTTGATTATCAATCTGTAAAAAACTTAAATTCTACCAGTGGTTTAACAATCATCATATATTCATAAGCAGTTCATGGTGAGTGAATTACAGCATTATGTAAATCAGTAAACCAAGACGGCTCAACAACCCAGCATCCTCAGGCACACCAGTGTCTCACTTTGATGTGTGGTTTGATCTCACCACATATGCTGAATATCTTCTTCATGTCATGCTGACCTTTCCCACTCTTAATGAAATCAGTCTTGACTTAAAAACAAATATGCACATTTGACCCCCTGTTAGCCTGCAGATCATGCTGGTGACCTATGAACTTAATTTTCTATCCAAACATATATTCATAGGTGGCACCCTTTCTTCCATGATGGAAAGTGTCACAGGTGTTGAAGTCTGATTAAAAATATGATAATGTCAATATCCTGGTTCAAAAGTTTTTGACAATGAGATGAAATGAAAACAGGAATCCAAACAGAATCCAACATATTTTAGAAGCATATTTATGAACCTATTCCAGTCCAATACTGTCATTTTTTGACTGTCAAATAACATTATGTTGTGTGTGTTGACACTTGTTTGTAGCTCTGTTAAGTTTTTACTGATTAGAAACAGGTTTGTACAAGTCTTGTTTTGTATCCATAACCAGTTGACAATACACCAGCAACACCTTTTGATATGTTTTTTTTTTTTCAAACAACTGTGCGCTGGACATAGAGCACACTGCAGTATAAGTGTAAGAACACACCATAACAATTTAATAGCACAATGCTTCACATTATTGTCAGCCATTTTATTAAGCATGAGCATACCAAAAAAAGCATCTCCCAGCGTATATGTAGCCATTTATTTTAATTTATGTAAGAACTATACAAAAATATTGCAGTGGCTTGAAACGTACATTCACAGAGTCAAACATAGATGCACGAAGGTCTGAGGTTGTCACATGACGCTGCAACAGTGGAGATGGACGAAAAAGCATCATCTTTGGGTGCTAACCACTGTTCAACACTGCTGAACATGCATGTTAATATGCTGATGTGAGCATTTACAGCTTCACAGAGCTGCTAGCATAGCTGTGAACTCTTGCCTTGTTTTGTCATGACACAGATCCTTTTTTAATTACGGCTATGAACAGGAAAAAAATAATTGAATATCGCAATCGGAATATCTCTTAAGGTTAATTGCAGGGTCCACCCTAAGTCATAGTGGAAGTACGATTCAGGCGTGGCACCTGTTTCTTGTCAAAGGAGACAAACAATACAGCCCTTTAACCCACCTTCCACCACCGTCCTTATCAGCACGTTTCCTACAAAGGGTTAATTCAATCATGTCAAGGTTCTCTGCTCTGTTGCTTGCCTTTACCATCATACTTTAGGTGCAGTGGAGCGTCTCCTCATTGATGGCACCTTTGGCTTCACAATAGAAGCTAATTTGTTAGAATCTTTCACAGGTCAGGGGCTGCTTAAAGGCGAGGAGGGCGCCTTGGCCATTGGAAAAATAAAGCCATCCACTGAGTTGGAGGGGGCAAATTAAATGCCCAGTCATTTTATGAGTGTGGAGGTACAAAACATAAATATCCATTTTCTTTCCTTCAATACAGTGCATGAGATCTTGCCAGCCATCCCAGTTAACACAGGTTAATAGATTGATTCCAGTGACATGGCTCATAATGAACAGTAAATTGTTTTATCTCTTAAGTCTTATTTGGTCAGCCAGGAAAACATATGAGGTAATATGGCTGAGGCTAAATGGAGCGTATAATAGATCTCTCACTAAGGCATAAGGATAGGTTGATGGCAGGGCTATGATTAATGAAAATAATAATGCTCTTGAAATTGAAATTTTTTTTAGCCCTTTCAACCCTTTCCTGCTATGGTCATTCTGACTGTTCATGCACAATGTGATTGATGTGTGATTGCTAGCGTCTTTATTTATGCCTCTTGGGTCATTTTCAAAGAAAGGTCTACTCTGGCCACGATAGAGACTGCAGCTCACAGTGAACTCTTACTCACTTCAGAGCCGATGGATGTAACAAAAAAATATTAAAAAGTGCACTTTCTTTCTTTTATTATTTAAATAGTAAAGCCATGCTGAACTGATTCATTTTTAACTGAAATTTTCCCATTTAAGTATGCAAAAAGATAGCAATAGCAAAAAGAGCCTTCTGTTGTAGCATGATAATAATCTTGATAAAACTGACTCATCACTTATTTTAAAAAGTATTTTAGAAAGAGCAACATAACTTGCTTCTCCCATTCAATTTAAAATCTCTCCAGCGTTTACTCATTTAAAGACATCAGTTCAGTGTATCAGCTCCTTCTACCTTCTTTTGACCAAAAGAAGAAAAAAAAAAAAAACATGCAAAAAATCAATGACTTTTAATTCCGCACTATTGATATGCTTAGATAATGCAGCAATTGAACTGTGCTTCTGCCAGTGGTGATGAGGAGCAGTAGATGAAGAGTAATTGGGCCCTGACCCTTGCGTGCCTCGGCCACCACATCGCCCGATCTTCCCCCAACACATTCTCTCCGACAAGCAGGAGGGCTCACTTTGTGAACCCTCACTTGTGGCAAGGTGATAAATTACAGTTCTTAACTATCATTGATTACTCAGTGTTTCTCCACTTTCTGTGACAACTGTTCAGTCAGTCTGAATGTCTCTTAATGGCACGTTAGGGAGAAGAAAGCATACAGTTTCCCCGACATTGATTAAACTTGCTCGTTGCTTAATAAAGACAAACTGACATGCATTACACTTTGGTAGCCTGCAAAGTATAGACATCTCATGTAAAACAATGAGATATCGCTGATTCTCAGTTGGGGTTGGAAGAAAATTATTCCAGTGCAGCTTGCAAGGCAATGCATTTTCATTCATTCAGTAATGTATATTCGGAAAAAATGCAAAAGCTTAAATGATAATGAAATAATTAAAATTCCATCTCAAATTCTGTATTTATTTTTTCAAGTGAATAATCCAAGTCTATCAATTTTGTCTTAAAGAAAACTGAATTAAATGGACTGTATTCAAAAGCATTGTTTATGCAGGCAGATATGAAAACCCAAGAAGTCAGTGTCCACACCAATAGGAAAGGCAAAGAAGCCAAACTTCATCGGAGACCAATTCTATAAAAGCTTGAACTTTTAGTTTCCAATTGGGAACTGCCTTAAATTTATTCCACAGTTTTTGACATCACACAATTTTATCAAATTTAAATTGTATTTAGAGTTTTACAAAGCCTTGGTTCAGTGGTAGCACTTGTTTTAAAATGTAAGGTATTGAGTAACAGTTGTATGAAAAAAAAATTCAATCAATCTCAGAGTCCGGCCTTGTTTTCCATTGGACATCGGCCATTGTCCATTATTCAAGTTGAATCTTGGAAGTTGCAGATAGTTTGTTAGCCATGTTTTTGCTCACTCTTGGCATGGTGCAAGGGATGGCAATGCCGGTCTTTCAGTCGGTTGTTCCGAAATATCTCTACAACTCTGGATTGCCATGACATTTTTTCAAAACATTCATGGTCCCCAGAGGATGAGCTCCTGACTTAAACATTGTTGTAATCATTACATGTTATCAGCACAACAGCGGCTGCAGCGTGCATAATGAGTGCCGTAATCAACTGTTGGTCAGGCTAGTTCCCAACGACAACCGTCAACATTAACTAACCTTAACAGTTGTTAGAATATTGGCTTCACACTGAGACATCAATATAGTAACAAATGTAACTTCAATATTGGTTTGGCTAGCATAGCTCTATGCTAGCTGATGGGTAATCTTTCTTCAGAAAAAGTGAAGAGCCGTTGTTCACGGCTCCCTTTGAATTAAGCATGTTTGCTCCTTACGGTTTGGCATTGTACTCATAATTAACATGGTTGAATACCCCTTGCAGTCCCCTCACTACTAGTTGATCGGAACGCAGCTCTAGTCTTGTCCAGTCTTAATATTTAAAGATTGCCTAAGTGCAACTTCCCAATACAGTATGTAGGCCTCTCACTTAGATGGTAGTAGGAGTAGTGGCCGATGCACTGACTACTCAGCTTCTTTGTGCTTCAAGGTGAGCCGGAGAACTTCAAGAATCTAACGATCCACTGGGATCTATTGTGCTGTATGGGTATTCCAGGCGTTGGCTGGATGTCCTGGGCTGTTCAATTGACAACGGCAATGTAATGATGGGGATCTATTGCTTTGTAATAGAGCTCGGACACGGTCAGCAGGAAGTGAAGCTCATCAAACATCCACATTTTCGAGGAGAGGCGAAATACAAGAATTGATTCATTTGGTGATATTTTGGTTGTCTATCGGCAGTTGAAAAAACAGACCATGTGGTATGACATTGTAAAGTCTTTCTGTCTTTTGGCTTGCAGATTGGTCTGGGACAAGGTTAAAGATCAGGAGGAATTAGTAAAGTATGCCTGTAATTTGTGGAAATCTGGGATAAAGACAGTTGAGTGATCCAGAGGTGAGATATCAACTGCAGGCTGAGGTGTCAACATTTGAATCTAAGTTAAGAATACAGATGCTGACGTTTTTTTAGATACTTTTCACCATCACGATTTTCTTCTTGCCTGGAGATGGGACGCTAACGCAGCATCTAACTGGTTAGATATATTCTGAAGCACAACAAATCCTTCTTTTAACCAAAGCCTCACTGAAGATTCTCACAGTAGCACATACAACTTATAAAACTTTGTTTATCAAAGCATTAAATAGGATAAAGGATGCTATAAGTAAGAAGAATAATTGTGTCTACATTGTATAAATATGTCCACAGCTGAGGGTAGGGCTTCTTATGATGGACAAAATGCTTATTGACCTTACGGGCGTGACGGTAGTGACTTCCTGTTGGGCTTGTGAAGTTTGGAGATCCCCTGAGATGAACATGTCCGAGACTCACTGAAAGAAAACAAGATAGTAATCTTTGACTTAGGTTAATAGCCATAAGGGAAGGACTAAATCACTAATGTAACACTGTGCTTAAATGATTATTTAGTGTATTTTGTATTAAACCACTTTGTGTATTTAGATACAGCATTGATACATTTCTGACGTTGATGTGAAATCTGTATGCATGTTATGTGTGACAAACAGTTTTGTTTAATCAAATGTTAAATTTAACCAAGAAATTAAGCAATATAAAACATGAGTTTTGTTTGAGTATCTCAGGTTTAAGTCACTCATCTGTCATTTTATGAGAAAATGCAAACAGTCATGGTGTGTGTGTGTGTGTGTGTGTGTGTGTGTGTGTGTGTGTGTGTGTGTGTGTGTGTGTGTGTGTGTGTGTGTGTGTGTGTGTGTGTGTGTCTGTGTGTGTGTGTGTGTGTGTGTGTGTCTGTGTGTGTGTGTGTGTGTGTGTGTTTCAAAAGCCAAGGAACCAGTTTTGACATTTTTGTCAGCTTGTGACCCACTACTCATAGGACTGACCCAGTCCATCAACAAAATGTCACTGAGGACAAATCAAAAAACAAAAGAAATGAACCCTAATTTGAATAAGGATAATATCATAATAGTGGCAGGTTGAGAAGTCTATAAGATGCTGTTTGGAAGATTTCTATTGTCTCTGAACCTGATGTCAAAATGCCATGAGACATGTCCCCCTGGCAGGTCAGTATGCCTCTGAGGTCGGGGCTTTTGCCCCGGCCTGGGCTCCGGGCCACACTGACTCGAGAGTGGGACTGGCACTTGTGTCAGCCACACATCATGTGGATCTACAGAGTTGAATTAGTATAACAGGGTTAAACTGATTAGTAATGCACTTGTGTTCAGTGGGTCACAGTCTGAAGAACAAAGGTGATATTAAAGGATCTATATTTCTCCCTTGGCTCCTTAATGCCATCAGTTCTTTTAACATACAAAAGTCAGCTCAAGATCCCTGACAGATAGGTGCCATTTTTTCTATTCAGTTTAGCCTTTTCTTTCCTTTCTCTGTGGATATCACAAATCCCCTGCAGCCTGAGCCCAGTCCTCAAATTCTTAACCCCATGTCTCCCCCTGTCAATACATGAACTCTTCTTTTCACTTTTAATTCTCGCTTTTTGGCTTGTACTCAAACTTCTGCTCTGTCTTGCCGTTTCCTTCTCACTTTCACCCACACTCATCCCTGGGAAATGTGGATCTTTTCCTGACAAGTTCCTCAAGAAGCAAAGCCTCTGGAGATCATCAGCAGAGCTCTGCCAAAAAATGCGTGGGAATAGTCTGGATGGGAAGGGGAAGGGACTTTTAATTGTTTTTCTTTTTTTCTTCTTCTGGAATTAGTCAGTGGAAAAAAAAAATCTGTGATTGTTCCTTTATTTACCTTACAGTGGATAAGATTTTAAACTGTGGGTGGCAGTGACTGCTCATAGCATACTATTCTAATGCAACTCTAGCACTAATATTTGGAAATGTTATCCATGTGATACAAATTATGCATATTAATTCTGTTCTGGCTGATATAAATCAAGGTACTTTGAAGAGTAAAAATTATGTACTCCCTGTGTTTATACAGTCAGTCAACAGCTGGAATAACAAGTACTGTATTTTGCTGTTCATTAAGAGCTCACTCAGATGGTTTCCCGACTGGAGGCATTTGAGAGTTCAGCAGGTTGAGGGTCGGAAAAAGTGTTGAAAAAGGAGCAAGTACATTTATAAACTGGCCAGCGATTTTTTATCCAGATAGGATGAAATGTCCTGATTTGGCAACATAATGTTCAGGCCTTTGTTTGAAAATGCCCTGACAGGCATAAACATTTTTAAAAGTATTGATGGACAGAACAAATTCTTGTTTTAAATTATTATGATGGTCAGTATTGTACAGTATTATGTATCAGTTTGTTGTAGTCTACTGCTTTGCTGTCTTTTTGACTGCCAAGTTAGCACTACTTCTTGCTTGCATGTTTTTTATTTGGATTTTAGTTTATTTAGTTTATTTTAGTATCAGTTTCTAGGGGTTAAGAATTGACCCATGCAAATAGATTGTGCCAATAGAAATGTGACAAAAGAGTAGAACAAAAATATTTTTTTACAGGAACATTTCTGGGATAGTGTTTTTCTTTCCAAAATAGAATTTGAATATAACTGTAACTATTAAGTAAATTGTATAACCTTGATGTTATTTTCATCAGTTCAATTTTTTTAACATGATTTTTATTATCTCTGTAACAACAAACCTGCTGAAGAAAAATACCCTATATATATATATATATATATATATATATATATATATATATATATATTACAAACCATTGTTATAATGTAAAGTAAATACTTGCTGATTTATTTTTGAAGTGATAGTAAGATGTTCACTGAACAAATGTTTTGGTTGCGTAATTAAGATACAAAGATATGCAGAGTGATGAACCATTTTGGTATATAACTGTAGACATGCTGTTTAACTCTAGAGAGAAAATCTCAAGTCTGCAAACAGTTTGAAATAGTTCCTTCACTTTGTTGTTGCACAATGTCAGTTGCCATCTTTGTTCAGTGATGGACATAAAAGGGCTTCCATTGTTCAGACACAATAAGGCTCCATTATTAAAGGAGATAAGCATAACAAAGTAAAAGTAGGGGGCCGTCAAACATCCAAATCTAGAAGTGTCCAAGCAACACTATTTACATATTAGCCATTCTCATGGAGGGAACAGCTGAATAAGTTGTATTGATTAAAATAGTCTTCTGACAGTCAACAGCATTTACCCTTTTGTGATTTAATATTCCCTGATACAGCAATGCTAAAAATAATCAAGGTGGAACTGTTATATAATGGAAGACGTACTTGAATATGTGAAGAAAAGTGTTCTAAATTCTCATTATTGGCGTTGTTACTTGTTGATTGAGCTTTTTGTTGTTTCATCAGTTCTATTTATGTGTCAATAAATTACTAGCAAATCAGGGAGAACACATTGGCCTCATTTAGTAACTCACTTTATTGTCTTTACATTGCAAGAGGACTTGATTGGTGTTTCTATTACTGCAGCGCTACAGGGGGCTGATTACCTAACAGCACTCTAAAGCTAACAAGTGGCTAATGTAAAGCGAAGTGGGTGATGTAAACTCAGTCAGGATTTGAAAATCAGCATAACTACGCTAAATGGTCCTAAAGTATATTAATCTGAAGGTGGAGGAGTAAGCAGCAGGGTGAGAGGTCCACATGTGGATGGTGGAGGCTGCAGAGGTCTAAACTAGTGCCTGGGAGTTGAATCGCTGCTCCACAGGAAGCAGGCCTGCTGGTTTGTTTAGCTGGATGTGATTTCGAGTGGCAGGGGGGGGGGGGGGTGCCACCTGGTCATATGAAACACAATGGGGCATACTTTCTGAACACGACTATTAAGCAATAATGACGTGGCTCAAGTCCAAACCATTCACTGTCCATGTCTGCAGATTAAGCTATGCCCCTCCTTGTATTAATCAGATAGAGGCCTCTGTGTGAGGGCAGTACATGAGTCCATGTTTCTGAGGCATACATGCATGAATCCAGGGGCAGAAATGTATTTATTTTTTTATTTTTTTATTTTTTTCTGCAGTGAGGAAACAAGAAACTGCTTTTTTGAATCGTACAAATCGTACGTAGTTTAAAAAGTAAATCGTTAATGGTTTTTTTGGTTGTGTTTTTTTCCCAAAGTCCTGATTCGCTGTTCCACAATTGACCATTGCCCTCAACCTAACTTGCACCGTAATAATGTCCCTTGTGTACAGTCCTATAAACATTTGCCTAAATGCACTTTTAATGTATTGAACAAACAGAAAAAAACAAAGAAACCCAGGAGTATCCTATTGCAGGAAATAACTAGTCTCATTTTCTCTGTAACTGATTCCAGGAAAGGAGCTACATGAGAGAAAGAAGTCAAGCAGTGGGATTTAGAACACTGAACAAGATAGATTCTTCCAAATTCTAATTGGAGAACAGTTGATTTAATTGGTATCCATTTGGCTGACAAAAGAAAGCAAGAGTAGTGGGCAGGCAGGAATACCTCTGGGGCCGATGTGAACATGAAGTGGCTCTGCTCAACGCTCAGGGACGGATCACTTCCAAAGGCAAACCGTGGGAGCTGGCAGGACAGATTGCAGTGGGAGGGAAGGAGGAAGGGGAGGGGGACCAAACTCATGGTGGAGTGAGGCGCTTTCAATAGGGAGGCATCTTTATTTGGAGAGGGAGGCCATTTTAGACGCAAAACTGAACTCCCACTCCGGGTAGTAATGTGTAATGTGACTCTGACCCTGAGATGAGAGAAGTGGATATGGTTCAGCGGGCCTTATAAACGCATGCTTTGGTGACAGACAAATCTAAACGATCGTGACCAAAACAAACTGTTTGATTCACAAGCTTCAGAGAATGCATGATAATATTTGTAACGCTAATTAATTTGAGATAGAGGCAAACATGCTGATGCTTTCCAAAAGTTTAGTTTAAACCCTGTAGCCTTTTTAGTCTGCAAATAAAAACCATCAATGACATTATGTTTTAGGAATGTCGGAAAGTCAGTCGATAAGAATCTCTTTACAGATGTTGTAATGGCAGTCATTATTACTTGGCCTTCACAATAACCTAATCAGAGATGAGATTTAGTTTTTATGTCGAGACTTAATCACAAAGCGCTCTCTCTCTCTCTCTCTCTCTCTCTCTCTTTTTTTTCTGTGTGTTTGAGCTTGTGTTTTCTGCAGATGAAAATTACGTTGGCGGTGTGTTGTACTGTAGCTTGCGCAGAGCAGAGAGGGAACCCAGGTGTTGGAGTGTTTTTACTGCCTCTGTAGAGAGGAAGGGTGGGAGAGCGAGGGCAGATGACCTGGAGGGGGTTCAGAATCAAGGGCCGTGCTTGGGAGACCTTCACAGCCTGCCTCAGGGGGATACAGCCACTGCTTATCTCTTCCTACACTTTTACTTCTTTTTTATCCTCTTCCACAGCACTGCTTTCATTTCCCTTTCCTCTCAGTTTAGGAGGACGAGCGCTCCGGCATTATTTCCTACCAACGGCCAGCCATTGTATTATCTGCTGACATGCATTTTCTAAGGGTGGAAATGCTCCTTTCTTCTCTTTTACAGCAAATATTTGAACCTGGCTAGATTATCAATTTTAGTGTTGAAGCACTCTGGGATTAGTGTGTCTTTAATCATTTAATGAGTCCTGACCAATTTGGAGCACAACACACACACATACGCACACAAGACACCCCTACAAAGACATAGTATTATCATGATGACATTAATGGTTCTACACAAGACCTCTTTTCTTGTATTCACTTTGAAAGCCTGGTTACACTGGCTCTTTCCCCGTTGTGACTACAGTAGGTTTTAATCCTCCTACAGTATATGACAGGCTTGCCCTCACCTTGCCCAGCACTTACAGAAGCAATCTTTCAAAAAGTCCCCTTAAAGCCTATGTGAATGTACGTCCGTGCAGAGGAGAGTGCAGTATGCTGATGGAGAATGGGCCCATTCCTGATGTAAATGAAGAGATGCATATCAGTGTTAATCCATTGCTTTGTAGTCACGGCCATGCCCAAAGTCTGTCTAATTTCCCTCACACTCCCTTTTGCAGCCAGAAGTGTATCGATCGGCAGTAATTGAAGTGTACTTGATAATCCGTAAGGCAACAGGGGAGAGGGAGACCCTCAACTCTCACATCGATGCACAGAGAATGGGGCTGTGGGGTTGTGTGTATTTGAGTGTGAGTGGTGCAGGGGGTGGGGGGCTTTCTAATGTATGGGCGGGTAAGGCAACACCCCCCTCACGGCTTCTTCTCAGCTGATTAAACTCATTGAGAGTCAGACAAGTGGAACAAATAGATATAAAGGTTTGCCTGGCAGCTTACAGCCATTCAGATTTCTTCATTGAAACTGCAAGCACCACATCTACATCGCTTGCTTTATGCTAACATTAAGCAACTGGAGTGCCTGTTTTTGAAATGAACCATACATTATGCGCCACACTCGCTCAGATATCTCAGGTGGAAATTTTAAGAACATGAATAGATACATTTTCTTTTGGGACAATTAAATATGCAGTACACAACCAACTGAAATGTCAGTGATTTCTTTTAAAACACAACAGCCTGAATGTGTTGTTTGTAGTGTTGGCTAGTGATGTGTTATTCATCACAGTGTTACTTTGTTACTGCATTAATTTGGATCAAAGCAACATTAACAATTTGAAAAAGTGTTTACTTTTGCAATCAATCATCCAAAATATTAGAATTTTAACTATTGAGAAATTAGCATTTTTCTCCTTCCCCATCACACGATTTGTTATCATCATAACAGGAGCATGTGTTAGATTGTTTGATTTGTTATTACGCAATAAATATTCGTAACAATATGCATCACATAGATGATTAAAACTAAAGAGAAACAACGTTTTTGTTCTGCTATCTATACAGTTGTGGTGGGTAGTTTAAGATAAGTTGTGTTTAAAGTTTTGCAAATTGTTTGGCAGGACATTTCAGTTATAACTTCATTGGAATGAATTATCATATTTGTAGGAGACCAATACAACTTTTGATTCAGGATGGTAGAATGTAACTTTGCAATAACAAACTTCTCACAAAGCATGTATTGCACAAGCTACATCAACAATATATGATGGAGCATCTCTTTGGGGATGTGATGCAAGTGTAATATAACAGATTATTAGGCATCAAGCGGCACTTGATGACAAGAAAAACCTGGCATCGTCAAGTCTGAGGCAGAGTGATTATGGTCTCTCTGCGGATGTGGGAACAGTTACTAGACGACTGGTGGCGTAATGAAGGGCACGCAGATTAAAGATGATTAAGAAAATGTCTCAACTGCAAATGTTATGAGATGATATTGAGATAGTGAAAGTAATATTCTTTCAATGATGATTATGACTATGATGTCTAGTTACATAATGATGGCTTTGCTCTGCTAATGATGTTGATGACAAAAGTCATGGTGTCTATCAATCAATCTATACATGTGTGTCTATCTATCTTTGTAACTATCCGTCTGTCCTAATTTAGGCTATGAGAAGATATAAATAGAAATCATGAGCTTAGCTCCCCACAATGTATTGATGTAATTCGACAAAATAAAAAACTTACTTTACAGTAGTTTTATCATGAAGAGGTCCACATGATTGAATTGCTCCAGGCCTGGAGTTTCCTTTTACAGCTTATTTATCTCAACTCTGTTGTACCTATTCACTCCCACTAAAGATATTTTAACCTTAAGGCTCAGATATTCAGGTTTTCAGGAATTTGCCTATTAAACTTTATTCACAGTGAGGCTGTATTTTATTTATCGTCTACACATTATGAGAAATATTCCATGAAGAATCATGGAAAAGACATAAACAAAAGCAAATTGAACCGGTGTTTATATATATATATATATATATTCCAAAAATATCTTTCACTAAATTGATGAGTCAGGCTGCAGTCCAAATTATCCAAGCAATTACGTATAATTCTTAAGAAGGGTAATTAATACTCACCTTGATTATTGATATTTTTGTTATGCATCGTTATCATAGTGATACTATAGTTTTATTGAAATAATATCCCTTAAACGCACCTCATCAACATCTTTACGCCCAAACCCCACGCATTGGAGACACACCTGCTTGCACACACACACACACACACACACACACACACACAGAGGGAGAGAGAGAGAGAGAGAGAGAGAGAGAGAGAGAGAGATGTTTCACAGAGGGTCTCACCCTGCAGAGAAAATAAGGAATAACCATAACTCCTTCCACTGCCAGCCTGCCCTGCATGACCCCTGTTTTAAGTGGGTAGCAGGTAATTGCTGAGGCAGTGTTACCCATCAGCCTACAAGTCCATGTGTGCCTTATGTGTCATCTCTATTTATTATATTTTGCACGCTCCCTGGGCCTTGGTAATCAATTTCACAAGGATACAGGGCTGATATCAGCTGCCGTGCACATTATGAGGCGAGCCCTCCTCTTATCAAGTGCAGAATTGCTGGCTAGAGGTCATGAACAGATAAACAGGGATGTAACACAACCCCCCCCCCCCCCCCACTCGCCTGCCCCCCAGTGAACACAAAGGTGGGAAGGTGATGTTGTGAGGGGTGTACAAAGAACAAAACACCCAGCAAGGAAAAGGTTGTGACCCTTGTAAGGTGCCTCTTGTTACGCCCTACCTTCAGAATTTCATCATCAGTGCCTCTGTCTGCTTAATAATTCGGAAGCTCCCGTCTCATCTCGTCTCTTGAGTCAGCGCATGTGTGCGTATGTTTGTGTGCGGTGCGGGGTTATGAGGCCTGCAGACACCCTCTCGCTGATTATCTCCAAGCACTCTTTGCAGACCTTTATAGACCAACCACAACTCCATCAATCATTTGCCCTGCCTTCTTACTCCTCAGGCTGCCCCATGTCCCACCTCACCACTGTTGGGCTAATATTACCTGAAGCTGTGTCTGTAGTGGTATGCACTGACTAAACAACAAAGTGATTTCTTCCTCTGAAACTTAGGGGTTTGAATTTTACATATTCATAATGTTTGGAGGGCAAAGAACCAGATGTAGTTAAATCGACCTCAGAATTGTACTACAAATTATTATTATTATTTTTCTCCCCATCAGATTGATTTAGTTGCAGGAGTGAGCTGTTAGGGAGCCACCATTGGTGAGAGAATTAGGAATCTATGTTTAAACATGTGTGCAGCTCTAAAGGAGAGATGTCAGACTAAGAAAGTGTTTATCGAGATCATTTGTGGTCAGTGGACAAGTCGTGCAGTAGTAGAAATGTCATGCAGTTGCATCAGCCTTAGTAAACATTAATTATGAGTCCATCTTTGTTTACTCATCCCTACACCCCACATTGGCAGCTGTGCATATTTGCCAAGAGGATTGGATCTCCATGTCACTATATTTTGGTGATGTGCCTATGCTATCGACCTCGTGTATTTGAGGAAAGATGTTTCCTATTAATCGCTAAACGGGTCAGCACTGTGATGGATGTTTAAATGCTGAAATACTAAATAAAGAATAGGCTTTTTTTAAAGATACTATATGGGATATATTTTATTGTGCACTCTTGTTTTTTCAATAAACAAAGTTTAGCTCTGGTCACCTGCCTTTTGTTGTAGACATGTGTCTGGCTCCCTCTCCCTGCCCCCGCCGCACAGCTGACCTTGTGCAGCCTTTCCAGGCCAAAGACTTGATGAGTGTTTTTTTAGCCCATCCCCCAACATCCCTCGGCATGTGCGCTGCACATCCGCTCTGTCATTAAACCCTCCACCCATGGCTTTAGGACCCAACCATATGGTGCAGCTAGTGGAGTGTTGCAAGAAAGGCTCGGCTTTGGTCATAATCTGATGAATCTTTCTCAGAAAAGAGGTTTTCTATGATGACATCACAACCAATCGTCTGGACAACAATCTGCACTGCTGTGTTTGTGCATATTTTGTGTGTTGTGCATGTATGTGGCTCTCGGCACACATTTAAAGTGACATTAAGAAGCATGACAGAAATCCTCAAGAGACACGCAAGTGACATACTGCAGAGCTAAATTTGTGCTAAATATTCCTATGAATAAATTGTAATTCTCTGTATCCATTATTTAGTAAAGTATTAAAAAAAAGACTTAATGCAACACTTTTTTTACTTACAATTTTTTTTTGTATTCTATAAGTGTCTAGACCATCTAACCACATAGACTTATGTTATAATATTGATTGCCTTAAAGAACATACTAAACAGTTAAAGAGCCCTGGTACCTTGTGCAAGATGAAAGGTTGCCCTAGGAGTCGTTAGAGGCATGTTCAATAGCAGCACGAACAATAGTTGCCAGTTTCACAGTTAAGACATGACCAGTTGTCTGGCAACATGTTTAGTATGCAGCAAGCAGAGCGTATCGCACACAAAGATGGAAGAGATTTTCTGTGGCTCACACAATCCAAAAGAAGCTATCAATTCCCTGACATAAGAGTGAATGGATATGGTTGATGTCCAGGCGATGTTATCGGTATCCACATACTAAATCCATGAGGGAAGCAAGGTTCTTGCTTGTACGGCCTGAGAGAAAACAGTGTGTACATGAAAAGCATGCTATTTGTCGAGTTATCATGTGTCTGTGAGTGGGGTAGAGGAAGGGGGGGGGGGGGGGTAGTTATATAATACTGAACCAGTTTGTTATAGTTTTGTGTAGGTCACAATGTGACATCTCTGCACTGACAGATGTGCTTATTGGAAAAAAAAAAAGCCTGTTCAAATTTGGTAAATCTGGTATTTCATAGGCCATAGTGCTGCGTTATCCAGTTCATGTCAGGTCATGTCGGTTATTATCAGAGCAGCGATTTTTCAATATTATTACTGTTTATAGCGACCTACTGACCCAAAAAGGCAGAAAACCAAATATGGCCACAAAACATAAGCTCATTTCCTCTGGAAATTTGAGTGTAATATCAGAGGCAGCTTGAAGCCAGAGAGATGTTGACTCTTGATTTGAAATGTGTACAATTTATACAGATTTCATTACGCTGCATTGTTAACTGAAACATTTTTACAGCCTTAAAAACCTCTTTGGCCTCCCTTTTTGAAAACACTACTAATGATTTTGTTGGTTTCAAAGTTTCAAAGCTGCCTTTTGCAAAGTTCACAGAGTCCATCCACGCATAAAAAAGCACACCAGTGTTTAGTCTAATAGGCCTAGAGGCCTCTTGACTTTCTCATTTAGCTCTTTTGTGTATGTCAGAGTAAGGGGCAGAGGGGGAACATGGGGCCTTAAGCAGTAATTTCACCAAAGTGAAGTGTATTGCAGATGGGAATTATTAATTTGTATCTGCTTTGCCTCAGTTCTACCACTTACTGAAGAGGGGAAAAGTGTCATTCTATTCAATTTTTGTGTTTCTGAAGTCTCTGGTCTCGAGCACAGCCTGGTCCAGGGTCGTGAGTGTTAAATGTCAAGCCTTGTAGTGAGCTGTCAAAGAACAGAATAGGCCCGGCATGATTGATGACTGGAGAGCCTGAAACCAAAACCTCCCAATTGCAAATGCTACCTTGCGTCAGTCTTCTTACCCCCTGCTTTCTCACTCCTGATAGTTGCTCACTATAGGGCCAGGGCAGCTCCCCCATGCACATTCTCTCTCTCTCTCTCACACACACACACACACACACACACACACACACACACACACACACACACACGCACGCACTCACACAAACACACACACGCGCACACACAGTTATGCTTCAACATACTAGCATTACTAAAAATGTCTTTTCTGCTCACAGCCAGGAGTTGTTTTGTATGCGTGCGGACTACTCCCTTGGAAAGTCACCAAGCGTTTAATCCTACCAAAGAAAAGTGAACCACCGCTTTCATTTCAGTAGGATTTGCTTTTTTGACTTATTTGACATTTGTAGTAATGGGGAGTTGCCAGAATCTGTAGAGGATTGTGAAATAAGTTAGACAATAAGTTGGGAGTTCTGAGCTCTGATGACAAGATTATTAATGGCTCAGGCTAGACCGTACTTAGCCCCATGCATATTCAGTGGAACCATACAGATGGGCTTCTGGCTGTGAAAAGTTCTCTGCTGTCTGCTATAGGTCAATTAGTCTACCACTCAACATCTTCATTTTTGTTTGTTAAGAAGAATCCACATAGTAAAGTACACACAAAAGATAAATCACATTAGTCTCACAAATTTAAAACAATATAAATATAACGTTCATGAATTATTTTTTTTAATAATGTGTCATTTAAATTGAAAATTAAATTAATATGCCCGTCCCTCGAATCTTAAAGAGCTTAATAAAAAAAGCATGGATTTAAATAAGTAGAAAGACAAATCATGTGCTTTAATGTTGAAAATTGCCTGAGGGCGCTCATATGTTCAGTGTAATTATTGTCTATTGATGGCCCATGGAATCTAATACAGTGCACATATTTTTGCCTGCTAGCCTGTGACAGCTTTAACAAGGAGCACTTCTGATGAAGATATCTCCCTGAACACAGAAATGATCAAAGACTGTCATAGCATTACAATAGTTCCATTTGTCTGCCTTGGCAGGGACATACATCCTGCTTACCGGATGGTTAATCAGAGACTCCCTCTATCATCTTCATCAGGATTGCCTGTGGTTTCGGGGAATGTGTAAAAACGTGCTCACATTTCTTTATCTGCCTTTCTCCCACCGCCACTCACTTGTCCCCCAGATGCTATCTACTTCTCAAAGCACTGCCTATTTAGCAGATCAACGAATTATCCTTTTCAACCCTCAACACACTTATTACAATTCATCACAGCTTTACTTGTTCTTTGAGGGAGAAAAGTACAGCAGCAGTGTGACAATTGTTGTTGTTGAGCCATATGATACTCCTACACATGTCAGTCTGAAGTCCCATATTAAAGCAAGCATCATTTCACTCACCTGAAGCAGAGAGCAAAGAGGCTGTGAAATCACAGCGTCAGAAGAGCTCAACACCTGCCAATCTGACCCGCAGTGACAGGCCACGCTCCTCTTGCCCACATTAATAACACAGATAAACATAAAGCTAAATACCAGGCCATGCTCTGTTAACTTTTATGTGGTTAAGAATGATTGGCTTTTTGCTTCACTACACCAGAGGGATCACGGTACTCTGGAAGGATATCAGAACGTTAGTCTCCCGATAGAAATCCTGCTCTGTTCCTTTTACCCTCCATGCAGATATAATTGTCAGTGTTCCCTCTCCGCGCTACCTGCAACCTCTGTGGACATTTCACACACAATATTGTGTGATATGCACTTAAGTGCCTTGGCAAGGGGCTGCAGTGGGACTGTTTGTCTATGTATGCAGAACGTATATAAATTAGTTCTAGGTGTGGACTTACTATAGCTTTGTAATGTATAATTAACACCTGCCCTTTTTGTAAATGACACTAAAAGACAAATTAACTGTTGTTTGCATTTAAGGTAGAAATATTATCTTTAAAGCCTAGCATGTGTTATGCAATTATTGTATTTTGTCTCAGCTCTATTTAGTCTTATTTGTGTTATTAAAACATATTTTTTTAAAGTTGAAACTTTTATATTAAAAAACTTTTACTTAAAATCAGGCATGATTTAGTAAAAAAAAAAAAAAAGATTGACGCTCAAATTCATGACAGTTTTGTTAATGCAGCGTGATTTGTTTAACTAACAGCTCTACCGAAGACCCATATTTCACAACTTGACATTTAAAAGGGTGGAATTGAGGGTCGTTAAAGGGCAGGGGATGCGGGCAGACGTCTGCAACTGTTTGTTTACCATACCACTCATTGGTGTCAGACTTCCTGACATTCTTGTACCTTATCTTCACTTCTCTGAAGTCTGAAAACTGGTGCCAGTGAACTAGGGGACGTGAGTGAGGTCTACTTCCATGGCATTGCATTGCACTCACACCGGGACTGAGTCCAAAAGAGCCAGGCTTGTGCTTTTGAGGAGTCGGGGTCAGGAGAGATTAACCCATGTGATCCAGCAGCGCTGGGAGAAATTTGACTGAGTGTGGAGCAGAGGTGCTGCAGAGGGCAGTGCAGGCCGGAACAGGTTCAGCCCCCGCTTGCTTATCCCCGGGCCCCACTGTCGATAAAACTCCCTTGGTCAAAGAGTGCTGAGAGTGGTGTAAAAAACGTGTTTACAATTGGAGGAGGTCAAGGACTTGAGGACAGATAACTACAAACAGAATAATGCCACAGTCATTCAAAAGACGGGGCAGCGTGGATGCTGATTTAGAGTGAAGGTGCAAATCATCTCAGAGGATTATCTCACTTTATCAGTTTATCATAACAATTCAAAAATATTTTATATAGATAACAAAAGATTACTTTATGGTGAAACTTTAATATTTCATGTTTCAAATGATGATCAACATAAATAGTATTAATTTACACATTAGAACAATATACGTAAATCACAACAGGAAAGAGACATACTGTATTGAACAGTACGTTTAAGCTGCTGCTTGCCAATGTGTAATGGTTTCCTTGTCCACTCATTCTACATCATTTTACTGTATTTAAATATAGACTCAAAGGCACATGTGAGCCAGCTGGCAGGGGTGATAATCTCCAGGCCTTGAAGTATTTTTTGTCCTATTTTCCAAACACACGAAGGATCGATTACACATGCCTGAGTAAATAGGTGACAAAAACACAGTGGAGTACTTCGCCCTTATAGATCGACAGGGCAGCTGCGAGGTTGTCAGTCACGACGCTGAATAGTGTCACACTTCTTTGAGGTTTTTGCCTTCTTTAAGGCCCGGGATCAGACCAACTTGGATCGCTCTGTATCCATGCAGAATAACATCTATGACATGTGGTCTGCTACTTTAGTGTGCATTGCATCCCTGTAACAAACTCACTGAGGAAATAAACAGTAGCCAGTGGAGGAAAAATTAATTTCTTCTTCAAAATTGTCCTACATTACCCTGTAGGATTAGAGTGAAGCTGCCATAATGCCGGTGAGGACTAATGTATTTTCACTGTGTTTCCAGTGGCTGACAGCTAGGACTGACATCTCCCCTAAAGGACTGGTGACCTCCATTCTTGCCCAAACCTGTCTAAACATACTATCTTCACATTGTTCCAGGGGTTAGCAATGTGAAGCAGCTGTTTCCCTGTATATGAGTTCAGTCTGAGCTTCACCCTTCAACACCCACCCCCCTTCCCCTTACACTCAATCTCTCTCACACACACACAGATACAAACACATAAAAACACTGTTTCTGTCATCCTCACACACCCCTCTCTATTAAGATGCTTTGTCCTCTAATGTACTGCAGCTATGGCCCCTTGAGAGCAATTATTGCTTCAAGTCAAACATTATTATGACTTGATCAATGAAGACAGTGTACATAAATATATAAGGGTAAAATAGACATAGAAATGGCAATGTAACTTAAAGTTGTAGGCAATCATAAGGGGTGATTGTATTTGTCTGCCTCCATTTTAAATAATGAAAAAAAGAAATGGTATATTTTTTATTCTTAAATGCGTCATATAAAAATAAGCCCCTCCATAGAATGCAATGCCATAAAGTCATTTTTCGTTCTCTCATATTTTCTTTAGTTGTCTACAAATGTTTTAAGTTGCAGTTTTCCTAAGAAATTCTGTCATTATTTCTCGGGCTAAAGATGTTAAAATATTTGCTCCACACTGTTTCAAGCAGTGCGGTCCTTACTTTTTGTTGCAATCCAGCATGAATTCATATTAAATGTGACTGCATCCATCAGCACCTCTTTGGCAGCACAGTTGTCTGGCTCTCAGTGTTTAATCTATTAAAGTGCACCCTTGCCTTTTTCCATGACATTGAGAATCTGAAACTGGCTTTGAGCTGACATCATGTTTGAGGATCATCCTTCCGTTGACACCAGCATACTCATACCTCCTTGTCTTATTGATGCCACAACTTTAAGGTTATTGAGCAGGCTTTTTGTTGTTGTTGTTGTTGTTGCATAATCTGTTTAGGTTAAAATAATTATGGAATAGTAATGGAATTGTTATATGTGGTCTAAATTAGAGGAATATTAGGGCTAGTAATAAACCCATAATCTGCAAAAAAATTCTGTTGATAGCTGTTGTAGATCAGCTACACATTCCACTTAGATGCAGTCATAAAATGTTCATCCGCTGTGAACAGAGTCATGTAAATGATACAATAACATCATACTGCCTCAAGCCAATAACTGCTATTTTTTCTTACAGATCGCCCATACATTGCTAGTTGATATTATGTAATTAAACTTGTTCACACAGGATGTTTTCCTCACAAACATCCTGTGTCTGTCAGGAAGTGATGCACTTGCAGATTTAGAGATAAAAAAAAAAGAATCACTGGGAAAACAAGAATGAATTCTTGAACGTATGAAGCCTCCCATTGTAAGATGAACCATCATTATCATTGTACGCGCCAGTGCAGACACAAAACCATAGCAATGACTGCTTATCGCCAAAGGTGTCACCAAAATCAAGAGTTACGGGATTCTTGCACATTGTCTTTCTATGTGGTAGTCTGCAAAGAAACAAAAGTGAAAATGAAAAATCTCAGAAATGATTCCTCTTGACATTATTTTACATTAAAAGTTATTGTATTTGCATCTGTAGAACAAAAGGAACAACTGCCAGTGACGTGATTAGCTTAAGCAATGCTGTATCACACAGAGAGAAAAGAAAGCGGCAGTAGCTGGTACTTTAAAGTGTCAGAGTCTTTGTAGCAATGACTAGTTTATGATGCTGATGTCAAGCATCACACTCAATGAGGCCTTTGTCCCAGGCTGAGACCAGGGCAGTGGGAAAACTGCCCACTCTTAGGCGGCAGGCCCATCCATCTTTCCATGAGGCCTCTCCGTCCCCTTTGCACCAAAACTCTTGTGTATTAAAGATCTCTTGGGTTAATGCACTGGAAAATTGGCTTGCATTTTTATTGGTGGAGGCCAGCTAAATGAAAGAAAAACAACTCATGGAGGGTAGAAAAGGACGACGAGAAAAATATCTGGAGGAGTGATTGTGGAGGGCAGGCCCTCAAGACTTGTTTCCTGTGACTTCAATAAAAGAGAACCTTGTGTCTGACGTGCCAGAGATGATATTGTGGAGGGCTGAGTGTAGCTCCAACCATTTATCATAACCAGCGGTTGTTACTGCTTAAGTCATGATGTCTGTAATAGGACATGAAAAAAAATAAATCCAAAGAGAGAGAATATTCTACGTTCATCCTGTTTTACCTTTACAATCAAAGATTACATGTTTAATTAATCAACACAATTGGGGGGTATTGTAAATCTATAAAAAATCTGCGTCAGCTAACTCATCTATTTGCTCAAATGAGATGTTTACCTCCAAGGGTCTTCTTGACACATGCAGACTGCATGTGTCACCTACTGCCTCTCATTCGTTTTGATGAAGGAGCTTAAGTCAACCCTCAGCACTGCGCACATCGTTGCGATCAATGAGCGTGGAGTGACTGACCTACTGGACACATTTATGGGTGTGGGAGGCTAATTAGGAACCACTTCCCAGGCTTGGAAAGACAAGCCCACAGAACAGCTGCTGGTCAGCACTGGACTCCTATCCATGGGTCAAATAGGTGGCAGCTCGTCACGGACAGTGACACAGCTATAGGTCTAGGGAGGCCAATTTACTTAATGGCTAGCCCTGGGGCTGGGGACTACCAGTATTTCTTTACTTGGACACTTGTAGATGACAGTGCAAGAGCCAAAACGATCCACTTCATCACAGCCAGTCTCATAGGAGAGACATGACCGGAGCCGTTTTATAGGAGAATCTTTTGTCTTTAAAAGTCAATTTAATGGAGTGCAATGTTGAAAGTTGTGTTGGAAAGTGATTCAATTGTTTACATTGATTCAATGCTACGTTAAGCATTTTAATGTTTAAAAGCACTACAATGATTTGTGGTAAAAATTGTGTGAGGATTTTATATTGTTCTAGCTCTAGACGGCTTTGTGTCAAACATTGTCATTGACATCAGCAATCTTAACTGTAACGTTTCCTTTTTTTTTTTTTTTTTTTTTTTTTTTTCACGATCATGCCCCTGAGGGTCAAAAAGCTTTAGTCCCAGACGTCCTTTAACACACAGATGTTACAGTAACACAGGCAGGAAATCATGCCCAAACATCACCTTTGACCCCACATGTCAGCTGATCCACCATCACCTCTTTTGAAATAGACTCTCAACTTCTATAAATTACCAGATTTTCCCACCATGTCCCTCCATTCACTTTGTCTGGCTCCAGCCATCTTCCACTACAGACCCTGCGGTCAACTAATAGTGATTGCACAGTTGCTGAAAATCTGTCCCCTTGGGTTCACAGAGGTCAAAGGGCTCACACCAGGGTCAGAGCCTGTCTTTATGTCTCTTCCCACCAAAGGCTTTGTGATGAATAGAGAGCCCCAGGAAACAAAAGCTTTCAGCAAAGACAAGCAACTTTGCTCAATACATCAGCACCTCCACTCACTGCCTCCCTCCCTGGTAAAAACACACTTTCTAACTGAGATAATGTGGGATTGAGGGGGAGCAAAATCCACAACGGCATTTAAAGCAAGCAAAGAGATGAAAACAGGAGAAATTGATCATTTAATATTCAGTCCACATGTAGATACTGAAAAGAGAGACAAATAGACATGCAACAACATCACTATGCACTAAAAGACAATTTGCTTGTTTCATAAAAAATGTGACTTGCAGATATACACACGTACTGTATTTAAAAAAAAAACCACCCATTTTATTTGACATTAACATAACTTGTCAGCTGCGAACTTGATATTATTATTCAATAATAATAATAATATTATTTATTTTTTTCTTCTTCTTTTTTTGCAAAGAAAAGTTAACTATCATGACGTTTTCTACAGCTCTATTAGAAGCCTTTAGTTTGAGCTCCTGAAACACCATATCTTCCTCAACTTGTTTTCTCTATCATTGCATTTGACCCTTTTAAAACTGTATCAACAAACCAATAACCAGGCTGGCCTCTAATCTACTGCCTTTGTTCACTTCTCCTCTTGTAATGTGTTGCAGATTCCAGAGGTTGAAACTGGCAGGGAGATTTTAAGCAAAAGGCGTCTGGTTAAAGGTCAGATTCGGGGGGCCCAGTGGGTGAAAGGTTGAATAACTCCAAGGAAGGTAGTGACCACATCTTCAGGGAGAAGTTATACACCTTGTTTTAGGCAACTACTTATCCTACGACACGTCTCATCCTTCAAAACATTAAGTGAAAGATATTTTATATTATATTATAGATCATTCTGGTGTTTAGAGAAACTTTTTGCAGGTAAATAATTCATTGTAAACTTTAGAAATCAAACAAATTAGTAAAATATACTATTGCTGTCCCGATTTTAGCGTGTAATTAGTTATTTACAAATGGTTGGTTGGTCAGTTCCGATGTATTTGTAGATGTATGGGATTTCTTCACTTTGATTTGTTGTTTTTAACCGGCCTTTAAAAATAAGTGAAGAAAAAGGTTTGCTGAAGGGATCACAGTCCTGAGTTCAAACTGCAGGTGTGTAAAATGGAGCATGCACATTTCTTCTAAATTAGGCATTGAGGGTTCAGAGAGAGCGGTGGGGGAAATTAGTGGAATAACTGGTTGATTCTAACCAGATGATTGCTTCAGTTGGACACCAGAGAGTTTTCATTAGGCCTCTAATTTACAAGGCTCCCTCTGCATTCCAGCATGTGGACCGACTGCCCCAGGTCTTAAAGACCTCCTTTAGCCTTTGCCCCTCGCAAAAAATGTTGCCAAAGCCATGCAGTTTGAAATGTACAAATGACTTTATGTTAACTTCAAGTGGTGAAGGAATTGATGTTCAAACATTACCACCATGAAAATGTATCAGTCATCATAAAATATAATAATAATATATGTTAATTTGATGCTTATTTGGTGTCAGTAAGCAAGCAGCTACGTGGTCATGATATACCATTTCAACATAGGTTGGTGAACAGTAGTAACTAATGAATAGTGCCATCTCTAGTACTACTGCAGGTTGTTGTTACGTTCATTAGGCATTTTCTCACAAAATAAATCTACAGACAAACACAACAAATATGCACAAAACCGCTCAGTAAAATGAAAATAATTAGATTGAATTGTCTACATTCATTGATTAAATCAGCTTTAAATACACAGTCTTTCATTTGGAGTAGTCTTTTGCAGTTATTGTTCATTGTCTTGCTCTTTCCAAGCTGATTGATTCATTTTGGCCATTTTTGTACAACTGCAGTGTTATGCAGCCATGCCCAGCTCGACTGTTGCAACTAAGCTGGACATTATTGACTGGTTTAAGTTTGTTTGCCACCACTAAAAAAACGTATTATTCAAATTCACTATATTATTGTTTACATTCCTGTCACAAAGACTCTCCATTAAATAATCAACCAAAACCAATTTACAATGAACTCATTATGTTGAGTATTAGGAGTATTCCACCCAAGGTTGTGATCATACCCAGCTGATTGTCATGATGCCTTCAGCGAAGTTCACACAGCAAGGCCAACGGTGCCAGCTGAACGTACATTATGTTATATTTATAGACTCTTCTACCAAAATATTGAAGACCCGCTGTCAGCTTTTTCCAAGGGCATACAGACTGTTCCTTTAACTCGAACACCACACTGGGTCGCTCTAATGGCGGATGACATATAAACCTTCAACCACTGTTCAGGATATTTTCCCCTTAAAAGTTCTCTTTGATAAATGAACTTGTGTGTGTGCAGCACTAAAACTATGTTGAAGGGGAGATCTATACCATACAGTCCTGTACAAACACCCTATTTGTCAGCTGCAAAAGCTCCACATTATGTGTTTATAACGATTGTTATTTGCTGCTGAAACACAATACTTGTATTTTGTCAAAACTGACTCATACTGGCTAGTGCAGCCTCACACATTTGGCACGACAGATTACAAATGTTTACACCAAAGTCTTGGCTTAATATGGATTTTACTTGATTCCCTTAGTTTAGTATGGATTGCGAGGCTTTCCGATTCAACGTAAGCAAATTTCTAAAATAAGCCACAGCTTCCCTGGCATGTCGCTGGTGTTGGTGTTTGTAAACAGTGGGATGGATGCAGGCGGGCCATGTGCCTCGACAGGCCATGTGCTTCGGCTAATGATGTTGTAGGAAGGGAGGGTGCTCTATGGGAGGCCCCATGCTGCTGCTTAACTCTCTCTTAGCTGCCAGGTCATGTGTGATTAAGAGGTTTGTGTTACCTGGAGCCCTGCTGAGGAACTTTCCCCCGGAGGGGAGTTTGTCCCATCCACCTAATCTGAAAAGGCCACGAATGGATACAGCACCATTTACCAGTAGTTTTATCTCTGTTTTTCCCAGGGGAACTCTCTCAGGCTTCATATTCAATTTAGTAACCAGGCAGGAGCTTCCTCACCACTGTAGATTAAATGCTGGTTACATGTTGGACTCAATTTTACATTTCAGATAAATTATCAGTGTGAGGTACATTTCTCTAGGCTATACTGTTGAAAAGGAAAGCAAGCATATATTTCACTGTCTGACATGAAAAGTCTACAGTGTATTTAGAATTCAAATTGTATTGAAGTGACAAAACTGGAGAATATGAAGAATTTAAAATGTGTTCATTCAGAATAGACAAAATTAATTAAAATGGAATATCACATAAAGACTACACATTTACAGTAATTACTACCTCTGTGATCCATTTATAAACCTGTCAATAGGTTTCAAGTGAACATCCAGAAAGTGCTTGTCTCCTGTTTTGTTATTGACCAAGGATAATAAATAGTCTTCAAATTGTCCCTGAAATTGTGTCCAACGGTGATTACAACTGGCAGCATGCTGTGTTTGTGTGCAGTGGAGCAGGGGTGGAAATGAGCGGGGGTGGAGGAGAGGGATAGAGCTGAAACAGTAGTGGGTTAGGAGGTGGCATGCAGGACAAAGAAAAAGTATCACAGAGAGAGAAGTATAAGCATGACCATGCTCCTGTCCTTGTTTGGAAAATGATGAATGAGGACTGCGCGGTGCTGGAGGCACTGTGGTATTTGAGAGTTATCTTTAAAGGCGCAATCCCTGATACATGAGAGATACAAGAGTGCTGGAACCTACTGTCACTTCAGAATAATGATTAGTCTTTTTTTTCTGATTCTCTAAAGGGTTTGTTTGCATTAGTGAAATCTGTAAATGCAGCAGTAAAACAGGCACATGTTTCCAATTATGATCATTTTAGAAACACACAATAGTCATTTCTTATCAAAGGCACAAGCTCTTCAATAATGTAATGAGTCCAAAGTACATGTTTTAAAATTATAAGCAGACACCAAAGGATTTGTTTGCATTAGTAAGTTTTGTAAAAGTAAAAAAAAAAAAACAGGCACGTGTTTCCAATTATGATCATTAGAGAAATACAAAGTGATAATTTCCTTTCAAAAATGCCTCTTACCAGTCACTCAGTCAAAAAACATGCAGATTGCACCTTGAAAATCCAGTGCCATCTCATCCTTGAAAATTAATAAAAAGTATGTTTTCAAACTCTAAGCAGACACTGTACAAAATGTTTACAGCCATTAGTTTCTCATTTTTGTTTTCTAAAGGCTGCAAATTCTAACCTTTTTTATTTTTACATTTAATGTGGAACAATGAATTGGTTCAGTTTAACAATGTCAAATGAATAAAATGTGATGATTACCCTAACCCCTCAGCCAGACCACCTCTGCTTGCGCCAAAGTGGTTGAGGTTCAAACAGAGAGCACTGAGGAGGCAACTGATATTGTCAGCATGTTGAGTTGTTGCAGTGTTTTGAGTGGGAGAGGGAGAACCAGGGGAGCCCCAAACAGGACAGGGCCAAGAGTTCCGCCAGCTGCACCCTGTCTTTGAGGAGGGGATGGAGAGCTTCTCATTGAGGTTGGCAAACGCTGGCTCATAAACTTTCCCCTGTCTCTCCCTTTGATTTTCCTTGGACATCTGCCTGGCCCTCCCATCAGGAATGTGCAGCAGCTGTTTGCTGCAAGTGTCTTCGCCGTGTGAACTCGGGCTTGTGCACGGGTCCTGGCTTAATGAATTGAGCCAATTCAAACTGGGTCGCCTGGGACACTGGGCCCTGGTGCATAACTCTTCTCCGGGGATGACAAGCAAGCTCAGAGAAAGAGGCTGGGAAATGTATATTATAGAGGTTAACCATTTGCCCTCATACTGTAATTGGCTTAGATTGTCTAGCAACCGGATTTGCAGGGGCAGAACCTGCACCATGCTACAGTGCAAAAGTTCAGCTGCAGCCGACACCATTGTGTGATCTCATGTGTGAGAGAGAGAGAGTGAGGGAGAATGTGTAGACGTAAGTCAAACACATGGACAGACAGCAGATACACAGTAAGAACACGACGAAGGTGTGTGAGGTAGATATAGTTTTACATGGCAGCTTGTTGTAGAACTGGGTAGACAATTTGTACAGCTGTGCCAATAAAAGTTGTGAAAGCATGATCATTTAATCTGTATACTTTCAGAATGTTTTACAATTTTGTATCCATTGAAGCACCATAAGTGCTTTTGCTTTTGCAGTTGTTGCGCATGGATTTCTTGTCTCTTCTGCAAAGTCTGATAAACTTTATGCAGTTCATGCTGGCAGTGGTCATGTCAAAAAAGAATTCCTTTAATTTTTTTTGTAAGCTGAAGAAAGGTCCAGACTTTACTCACAATGCTTATCCAGACTTTAGACTAAGACAGACAAGAGGATTACTGATAATGTGGACAGTCTTCATTCAAGAAGAGCTGGCAAACACGACTGAGTTGACCGACGGGGAGAAGAATCTGATGCTGCTTGTTTGTTTGAACAGGGAGATTAAGGAGAGTGAGAACACAGAATTCGGGGAATTAAATAGCACTGAGAGATTGCCATCTTTGTCAGGCCAGTGAGGCCCCGTCTTAAGTGCATTTGGACCATTTATTTAGAAAAGGCTTTCTTGAAAACTGGCTGAAAACGTGTTGACTGTTTACATAAAAAAACATAATCATGTCATTTCTGATATTTAATGAAAGAACATGTCTGAATACTGATAATCCCTCCATGTTCATTTGGTTTGATTTTTGGCTTCTTTTTTTTCTTGTGTATTCCTGTATGACTGGACACGCAGCACAGTGAGGGGAACTCCATGAGCCATGATGAGTTGTTTAAAATCTAATCAGAAACTAACAAGTCCCTGGTTATTTGTTTCTGCCTCAATACTTGAGAGTTCCCAGATGTTGTGGAAGGTAGGGAGTCGATTGTTTATACAGCGGCGAATCTCACCCAAACACACACATTCTATCAGCCTTCATGGCTATCTATCAAGGGAGGCACAAGTTACAGTTTTTCTGAAGTCAGGCAGGCACAAAAGCCCTTCAGCAGCAAATTACAACTCCCACCCCACCTGCTGAAGCCAGCGTGCTGGCGGCGCAGTGTTCAGACGGTAACCTGCCTCCGATCGATCGGTTGTTGTTGCAGCTGTGCTCTGGTTGATGGTTTATTTAAGCGGCTCCACATGCTTGTTGAGGGGAAGGCAGCTGAATACATAAAACAGGCTCTCAGAACCACTTTGTGGTCCGGCTAAGAGTAAATGGAATAATAAAAACCAAATGGTTTCATCCCATGTTGTAGGCTCATAAATCCAGGAAGTTGCTTCTTACCTTTATGATCCAACACATGTAGCATGTTTGGTTTTGTCGGATCAGTGCTGACTTTAAGACAGTATTTCTATTCAACTGGATGAACAACTAATGTAGACATCCTTAACTGTCACTGTTTCATCTTTAATAACCTGCTATTACTGCGTTCAACTTAAAGCAATCCTTATAAACAGAAAATAGAGTCACACCTCTGGTTGTTCTTCAGTTGTCAACATTTAAAATAATGGTCTATAGCTCCTTTAGTAACAGCAATGCTCATTGCAAACCATATTTTAGCAATCTGTGTTCAAGTGTTTTATTTCAATGAAGAAATCATTTTAAACACACAGTATCAGATCATAAGGAAACTGAGCTGGTGATGTCCATGTTTAGCCCAGAGTGATTTAAGTCCACTGTTTAGTCAGCTAGGCTTCAAGGTCAAGCCTTGACTCTCTTCAGAGAGGTCAGTGACATCCCCTCTCCATTCACACTGTTTCCTTCCCTCCAGCCAGAGGGGAGGATGTATCTCTGACTTCCTGCTGCCATACACACAGACAGGAAATTAGTATTTGCCGTGCTATGTCTGACATTTCAAATGTTCAAAGTTATATGCTGCAGGACTGTACAGGTTGCTTTACTGCACTGTACAGAACTTTTTCTTTCAATAGAAACACAAATAAAGCAAATTACTGTTTAAAAAAAGGTTAAAAGAGAATCAACTTATATTAGATTACAGTCAATACTGGTCATTAGTAATCAACTGATCCCTTTGAACTTACCCTTTTAAGATCCTGCACTGTTACAGCTGTGATGATGACGTGCATAACACAGCTCATATGAAGCATCACTGCTGCCCTATTTAACAACCTGTCAAAGGCTTTGTAAACAAATGATGAAGTCCTGTTCCTACAAAGATTTAAAATCCATAAGAGTTACAGTATAATGGGTAACTTCAGTTCTTGAAATTACATTTTCATAGACAATGTTGCGTGACTGTTGTAGCACTTTTAACACTTGAATGGACATAATTCTACCTTAGCTGAATCATCAGTTTAAATAGGGAGGTAACTGCTTAAGAAAAGTGGTTAACTGAAGAAAATCAAAGAGGTAGGACTTAAGGCAATAAAATACAGGACAGTAAGTCAGCTGCTCTGGCTGCGGTCTTCGGAGCAACCCGCTCCAAAGATTTATTGCCATTTGACTCACCAAATTGACCAGAAAACTTAATTTGTTTTAAATTTCTCTCCATCAGTCAGCAGTGTTCAGAAAACTTACTGCTATTATTGCATTTAACATGAGATCTACTGATCATGTGGCATTAGATGTACAAAACTAACACAGGCAAATCTAATTTGAGTTTTTTTTTACTTACATTAAAACAAATCAGGGGGAACACAGTGATGCTTGTTCATCTCATTCTAAAAAGTTACCATGCATAATTTCTGGAGAGCAGTTCAGAACCAGATTATGTGTCAAACCCTCTGGAAATCACACCTCAAGTTTTCATGTGAGATTATAGTAATGACATTGAGTGAATGTGGAACTTTAATTTGATTTTAAGGTAGATTTAAACTTTGGGTAAATGGTGTTCAAGTTACCTTTACACAACGTGTGCTATTATTAGATACTCTTTTTAAACTCTGATTCAATCACTTAGATTAACAGCGTAGTGTGGTTAAGAAATGTTGTGTTATTCGCCCATGACCTACCGATAAAATATTGTAAAGATGCAAAGTGCTGCCAATTCCAAAAACCTGCTAAGTAAAGTGATTTCATAACCTTGTTTTCAGATGTCGAACAGCTCCAGTTGACTTGTGGCCCTTGGAAACAACAAAGGTGAGCCTTAGAAAAAATATAGAAAAAATATATAGCCACTCTGATATCTTGGATATTTCTGTAAACTCCCAGGGGTCTGAGCCTGCCCTAGAAATGGCTGAGGACTGAAAAATGTTGTCGGCGCAGTGCTGTTTATGCAGAGCACAGGCTCACTGTTAAGGGACAGGGAATATTCACACAACAGTTTGGCCCTCTTTTACTCCAAGATATTTTGGCCCATGTCTCCCTGAGAATGACCTGAAAAACGCTAACCTAGATTCTAATGTCCAATTAAAACAATTAAAAAAAGAAGCCTAGAAACTACAACAGCTGCCGTCACATTTAAACGATGAATCACGCAGCACCCCGTACATGTTTATTTACTTTATGCAATGTTAAAACGGGGATTAAACTTGATCGTGCACAAAGTGGACTTTAAGTACATGTATTTTATTAATGTATGTTTGTTACGTTTAAAGTTCATTACCCTGAGATAAATCACAGAACAGTCCATTTTAAAATGTCACAAACTTGAGTTATAAGGTCATTAGCTGTAATACAACATATGGAATGTATCTCAGCAAAACCAT
>NW_027176483.1:11268045-11403045 GCF_023349555.1 Cebidichthys violaceus
CCTCACATACGGTATGTTAACATATCAGTGCAAGTTTTTGCAAAAAGTGAATACAACAATACCATACAGTTTAAATCAACAGACATGCCTATGTGATGAGCGGATTACATTAGTTGAAGAAATGGAGCTAAGACAATGGACCACGATGGACTGAAGTTCAATACTAAAATGAGTTTGATCTGGTTTTAATGTTGCTCCTGGGATAACACACATGTAACATTACTGTTAGCGTTACCTCAACTGTTCATCGTCTTGAACACGTCAGTGATTTCTGGTCCCCTTGATAATCGTCCTGTTTGTGGTCCTACAGTTGGTTTAATAATAGCACAAGTAAACACAAGTTAGGTTACTAACGTTACATCTTAACACTGTGATTGGTTATTAACTTTATTTATGTTAACTTGCTATGCTGTTAGCTAGCTAACCTTTCTAAGGCTAATTATATCCACTTCCAGTAATTACACCCAGTCCTCCTCCACAGCCCTCACAGCAGCTAGTTCCGCTCATACTTTACTCCAGCCATTCTTACTATCTAACCTAATCCATAACGTCACTCTCAAAGGTCTTCTATGCAAAGAGCCTGCTAAAAATCCTATACCTCTATCTTTTACTGCTACCTCGCTGTCAGTATGCATCCACACCATCCGCTTCGGATACAATAATCCTCACATTGCTCAAACTTTAGTGCAACATTCTCGCCCACTTTCTTCGGTTGCCTCAGATGTTCCAAGTTCTCTGCCTTATCCCATCACTTTGACCCATGGCACCCCCTGTCATCGTTGAGTCTGGACAAATGGCTACCTTCAGTACATTAGCTCAGATCTCAACTCTGCTCAATCTAGTCCAAAGTAACTAGGGGTTTTGGGGGGTTTGTGATGCCCGGGTGCCATGACGGATTCCCAATCGAAGCTTCCCACAATGCATTTGGCTGAGTGTGCGAGCTACATAATGTTCAAGCCTCGCATCTCAACCATGTTTTCATTTAATAAATCTGTAAAATGCTTCCATTTGATGGTGTGGTCCTTGCTAGCGAACTTCTAATACCTTGATTGACGTTCCATGAATCCAGTGACAAACATGTTTACGTATACAACAATATTGACTAAACTGCAAGTTATATAAAAAGTTTTATTGGTAACATACAGTGAACTTGAATACATTCAGTCACAACTATGTGTGCATGCAAGTGTAGCAGAAGGGAGCTTTTATCACTTGCTGGGCCTCGGTGTCATCCCTTTAATTACAAAGGGTCAGTGGTGCTGTTCTCCTGCACAGGTGACTCACCTGTGGATCTGTGTCGGTAAGTCTCGATTAGGTCCTGATTTTATTATATTATGGTGTCACGTTATTAACCACTTCTTGCTTATATAGCCGCCGGTAGCAGCGCTACATGCCCTCCTCCCCCCTTCTGGAGCAGACGAACATTGCCTGATCGGTAGGTGATTTTGCTAGTTATATACTTTGGTGTTAATTATTATTCTATTCATTTTGATGTCATTCTGTATTACAGGAGACTTTTGGCGGGTTGGAGTAGAGAGCTTTGCCAGAAAGTGGCTACAGCTAACAATGCTCACATTTAAGAACGCTGCTGTTTCGCCTACCCTGTTGTGCTGCATCGCCTACAGGGTCTGACACTGATCTTAACAGCACTGCATCCCGGCTTCATGCTGTTTTACGTCAGCATCACTGGGGTTTTAATATAGAAAAACTTATTTTAGCTTGAGCCATTTTACTGTACTCTGACAGGGGATGTTAATGCCCACTCTGGCATTTGATTTATATACATTGGGTAGCTGATCATCCCCCTTACTGATCAGTTAACCTGAGGTATTTTGGTTTTGTCTTTTCTTATTTTTTCCTTTTTTTATTTTCCTTTCTGAGAACTAGAGCGTGTGGTAATTGTGTTCCTTGTCCCTGTAGGAGCTGTCAAGCCTAAGGTGGTGGGGTTGGTGCCTCTTCGTATTGGTGTCTCCCTTGGTGTGCTGTGTGGTTTGGTGTACCCCTGGTTCGGAACCCTCACTGTGTTTGTGTGTGTGAGTGATTTTTGTGCCCACGTGTGATCGGGGTGCCTCCTCTTTTGGGATTCTCACCTGTACTAGTCCACCTCGCCACTGGTAAGCCGCAGCCCTGCGCCTCTCTTTTAAATACATGTATAAGGCTCTTTTATTAGTAGTTCGTGTTCAAAATGATCTGTGAATCACTGTTTTTGTAATAAAGATTAATTGTTTGTAGTGGAACCACGTCTTCTGCTAATGAACCTGAGTGTCCTGATACTGTGTGGGCAAAACTTAATCTTTAGTTGAGTTTCCTAAGGTGGCGTTGTTGTGCTCGGATTAATACTATTGGTATAAATTGTCAAACCTGTTATAAATGGAACAGGGAGAGCGTTTTTGACCGAAAATGTGGCTGCTACGTGCAACAGGTAGATCTCAAGGTAAACGCTAATGGGTGCTGCCCATGTTCACTCCTCCGCTTCAATCTCAGATCGAGTAGTGTCAAACTAGCTGCAAACAAAAACGTGTTTCCGGTATTATATTTCAAAATAAAGTATCCAGCGACAAACATGTTTGCGTATATAGACTGTGCGTATACAACAATACTAACAAAACTATAAATGAAACAACACATGCTATCGGTAATATATAGTGAATATCAGTCAAGTTATGCGTGCGTGCACGCATCAATGATTCATTTTTCACCACTAAGTCCTCATCCGCTTTTATTTTGAAGGCAGAAGTAGTTCAGTTCCGATGTTTTTCAAGAATTTTCTGTCTTTTCCATGTGATGAGAGTGGTTTTGAGTTGGAACTGGTGTGAGATTTCACAGTTCATTCCGCTATATGTAGCGGAAACAGTGAACTCCGTGTGCACTGACAAGTCGGACTAGCCGGAGCAGAGGTCAGGAGGATTTAGATCTCCTTGAGTGCCCAGTTCAGATCACCAGCTACCCCAGGTCATAGTGGGATTTGTTGCGGGATGAGAGCCACCAGTGGCCGCGCACCCTGAGGATATCCAGGGCACCGGTAGTGCGCACCCAATGAGGAGCAGCGGTGAGTAGCTAGCGGACGGGCTCAACAAGGGCTGTGTTTTGATGACAAAAAGAGGACCCGATCGATTAATCGCCTGATTGCCAAGATGATAGCGGCACGTTTCCCCTTGAGGACTTTGATGCACAATCGCAGATATCTTCTGTTCGCTGTTCTTCTGTCGCTCGGAGCTGTGTCCGTCTACCATGAGATGTTTGCTGTAAAAGCACGGAGCAGTTCTCCCGGTAAGTTTGTGGTTGCCAGCCGGTCACTGTTACGACAGGCTTGCTCAACAAGTGTTTGCCCGTTAAAGTTTTGTTTATGCAATACATCATTTAGACTGCGCTTAGATTTAATAATCAACCTGTAACTGATACACCAGCGAAATAATGGAAAGTGTACACGTAAAAAAAGAAGCATTACATAACCTTGCAGAAAGATTAGGCTGCATTCAATCTTTTAAAAAAAACATCTTACAAAAAACAGCAGTTCATTGCCGCACAACAAAGTGCAGCTTAATAAAATACAACAGAGTATTATTGTACTTTTTAATAATAAAAGTTCATGCTTGATACTTAATTTCATGGACACATTTTCGAAGTTAATTACAAGGCTGCAGTTCTTGCTCTATCTATTTCTCTCTCACACACACACACACACACACACACACACACACACACACACACACACACACACACACACACACACATCAAATTTACTTTAAAATGAACAGTTATTACTAGATTATGGGTCAAGAAATGTGGTCAACACACATCTCCCCTAGGTTTGGTTGTTGTCTGTTCTCACACTCGTAGCTCTGCCGGGTGGCTGGAAGTCCCTGTCGCACTGGAGAGCTCTTATGTTTTGTTCATTTACATTTTCTTTGTGAAATAAGCCCCGACGGTACTGGTGTTTCTATTAGTACGTTTTAATGATTTTATGTAATTTATTATCACGCTGCAGATGCATTTGGTCTGCTCTCTCTGTCGAGCTAAGTTTCTCCAACTGCACACACACACAGACACAGACACACACAAAGTGCATGCTGATAGCCGCTGTGGTGAAGTGAACCAGGTGAAGTGAACGATGCATGAGTTGACGGCAACCAGAGCTTGGCAGTATTTCTATTACTTGTATTTGAAATACGTATTTGAATTACTTAGTATTTTGTAATTTGTATTTGATAGGACCGATAAAAAAAATCTAACGTAATTTGTAACAAAATACTTTAGAATGGAGTCATTTTGTATTTAAAATACTCAAAATACTTTCTCCACGAATCAAAAAACAGTTCATGAGTTCAGTCTTCAGATCTTCAAGTTTCAAATGTCTCTCTAGCGCCCCCTAGAAGTTGGAACGGAGACGCCCCTCGGCAAGTATGTCCAATTGACTTGAAATTCAACACACATGTTCACCTCCGCTAGCTCTACAAGGTGACCTGGAGAGGGGCCGTGTCGGAACCACGCATGCTGACTACGGGGGTTCCCCAAGGTTCAGTTCTGGGCCCCCTTCTCTTCTCGCTCTACACAACATCTCTGGGTTTTGTTATTCGCTCGCATGACTTCTCCTACCATTGTTATGCCGATGACACCCAGCTGGTCTTGTCATTTCCCCCCGGTGACACCCAAGTGGAGACGCGCATCGCTGCATGCTTGGCTGACATCTCAAAGTGGATGACGACACACCACCTCAAGCTCAACCTAGACAAAACCGAGCTTCTGTTCCTCCCGGGGAAGGGTTGCCCGCACCGGGACCTGTCCATCACCATTGATGATACCGTGGTGACGCCAACTCGGACTGCGAGGAACCTGGGTGTGACCCTGGATGACCAACTGTCGTTCTCAGCAAACATTTCATCCGTTACACGCTCCTGCAGATTCCTGCTCTACAACATCAGGAGGATTCGTCCCTTCCTCACTGACGAGACGGCGCAGGTTCTCATCCAGGCTCTTGTCATCTCCCTCCTGGACTACTGCAACTCTCTACTCGCCGGAGCCCCGGCGACGGCCATCAGACCTCTGGAGCTTGTCCAGAAAGCTGCAGCTCGCCTGGTGTTCAATGTCCCAAGTTCTCCCACACAACTTCCTTTCTCCGTTCTCTACACTGGCTACCTGTAAGAGCTCGCATCCAGTTTAAGACTCTGGTGCTAGCCTACAAGGCAGTGAATAGAACAGCTCCTTCCTATCTCCAGGCCATGGTCAAGCCTTACACCCCCGCCCGACCACTTCGCTCTGCTGCCTCGGGGCGATTGGTTGCCCCGTCGCTCAGAGGTCCTGGCGGCCGATCGACCCGATCACGGCTGTTTTCTGTCCTGGCCCCACAGTGGTGGAATGAACTTCCCACTGACGTCAGGACAGCAGAGTCGCTGCCCATCTTTCGGTGCAGGCTGAAAACCCACCTCTTCAGGAAGTGCTACCCTGAGCCTTCCACTTAACACTTATTGTATTCATACTAGCTTGTTGCACTTATTGTATTCGTATTACTTATAGCACTAACTGTTTTTCTTGTTTCTGCACTGTACTTTGGCTCTGAGTTATGCTCTGCTTCATGCTCTTAGATACTTGTTTGGAAAAGGAAATGTACTTATGACTTCTGGTGACTAGTAGTTCTTTTGATTACCAATGTTGAATGCACTTATTGTAAGTCGCTTTGGATAAAAGCGTCTGCTAAATGACTGTGATATAATGTAATGTACAAAAAAATCTCTCAGACACCTAAACTCCGCCTACTTAGATTTTCCGCCATTTTTAATTTTGTGAAAAACACATTTTTGCAAACTCCTACACGCTGAATCCAATTGCTACCAAATCTGCTCTGGATCATTATTGGATCTACATCATCAACATGTATCAAAAGTTTTTGATATCTCTTTGCGTTTACAAGATATGGACCAATAAACTTCTTAGGGGCATAGCTTATATATCAATACACATAACTTCTCAACCATTTGTCCTAAAATCGCCAAATTTACAGCATATGTGCACATCGCATCCCGTAACATATCCTGACATTTTCATTTCATTCAACCACTAGGGGGCGCTACAGTAAACCCGCCATGTTTTTTGTCACTTTTCGCAGTTTTCAGCCTTTGTACTTTAACAAACTCCTCCTACAGAATTAATGGGATCAACCTCAAATTTGGTCAGGATGTTCTGCAGACCTTTGTGGTGAAAAGTTATCAAATTCGTGAGTTTTCATGGAAGAACCTTGACGTGGCGTGGCAGCCATTTTGTCTCATTTGGCATGAACAATAAAGTTGTTATAACTCCAAGGTACATTATTCAATCTGCAAAAAATTACATATGCATGATGCTACTTCAAGTTTGAGCATATATCAATGGCAACATTTTCAATAACTCATAGCGCCACCTACTGGCAAAAGGAAATGTCCAATTTTATACTTTAATTTACTCCTCCTAGCCAGTTGACCGGAACAGTCTTACATTTAGTAAGGAAAGCCTTATGACATTGAAGATGCGTCATAATGAATATTGTGAGTTTTTGTTGAACGCTGTTGCCGTGGCAACGCATCATTCTCCATGAAAAAGAAGCTGATGGTTCAGTGGCTTGGGAAGCTCAAAAACTCATGAAACATTGTACATGTGTCGTAGGTCATGGGAAGACATATTTTATATGGGTTTTTGGCTTGGCCGTTTTAAATTGCCTCTATAGCGCCCCCTACAATATTTCAAAAGAGCAGCCCCAGCGCAACATTTCACCTACATGTATGAAACTTGATAGGTACATGTATCCCATGAAGACGTAGAAAAAAGTCTCTTGGGACCATGCTCTAAACTGTACTGGAAGTCGGCCATTTTTATTTATGTGTGAATTTTCCCTTGATTTCGGACAATTTATAGGCGCTATACTTTAACAAACTCCTCCTAGGGACTTTGTCAGATCCACTTAAAACTGTGTCAATATAATTTTAATACCATTGTGATTAAAAGTTATCAAAAGCTTTACGTTTGACGAAATGGCTTAGCCGTAGCGGGCGGCTATAGCGGGCGGCTACTTTACGTGATTCCATCAGACTCGCGGGCGCACTGCTGTCCGACGGTTGCGGACACCTTTGGCCGCGCAAGCTGGAGTCCCGCCGGCACCCCCAACGTGCGTTTAACTGCCATAAAGGTTATTTATGTTGTTGTTTAGTATGCTTGTTTATATGTTGTTGTTTGTACGGTTTGTTTTATGAGTATGGGTTTTTCGTTTTGTTTTCTATAAAGGGGGGGGGAACTATTGTTGCGTGCGTCGTTGCACTGGGACGTGTTTTGACTGTGGCACGGTGAAAGCAGGACAGGTGAAGCGGCAGAAGTCGCTAAAGGTTTAAGTAAAGTAACTGAAGTTAAAGGGTTACTGTTTAAGTTAAAGTGATCATCTTTGATCGGACGTATTAAGTGGACTCATTTCCCTCTCGGTTGTGTGCAGCCAGTGAGGTACGTAACGCATGTAAATTTGTCAACGTGCATATTTGCGTTTTAAACTGTTTGTGTAAATGTTCATGTCAGATTGTTTTGTATGTTTAAATGTAATTTATATAGTTCGACGGTGGATTGAGGACGGTGGCGTACGACGAGGAATAAATCCATCAGTGGAAACGAACTAAAGGTGTCGTGTATTTACTGGAGGGAGTGATAGTGCGGGAGGATGCAAGGGTTGTTCATTGCTGCTTGCAGCTTTCATTTAAATATAATTTCTAATCCTGTTCTGAATTCCATTTTTTTACAATTCTATATACGTTTTAAAAAGCAATTATTTGGTCATGTAGAAAAGCAGAGCATTGATAAGAGTAGCTCTTAGTTGTAATAAAATCCTGAAGGCCACCATAGTTCTCCAACACACTTAGAAAGGGAGGGGTGAGTTTAGGGGTATTAAGTTGGTTGCAATCTGCAGCCTCCCCACTAGATGGCACTACATCTTACACACAGGGCCTTTAAATGTCCACTTTAAATTATTCTGTGGGCAGATGATTTTTTTTCTATTGGGCACTTTTCCCACATTTTTTCAATAATCCTTTAATAGAGAACAACAATATTTAGTTCAGTTAATAATAAGCAGTTTTTACAAACAAAGCACAGTCATTTTTAATTGCTTGAATTTGATGACAGAATTAATAAAAAAAAAGAACTAAACAAATGCATTATCAGAGCTGTGGGGAATATTGTGAGAAAAAGGAAACACAAGAGGGCAAGTAGGAAGACTGGATGAGTGCAGATGGAGATAAAAATATTCCTCTCTTGCTTTTCTTAACCGCCACTCTAGAATTACGTGTGTTGCCAAAATTGACCCACATGTCTCAAGAGTGTGTTTGGAGATCTCCACCCTGGTGATAATGACAGACTCTGAGTCCACATGCGCTGTAATCCCAATTCACTCACTGACACCACAAGCTCACAAAAAAGCCAACACTGAGGACCTCCTTTAAAATGTACCCTATAATTTGTAAGATGAATGAAGAGGTTAGAAGGAATAATATTTTTGCATCTGCTCAGCTAGACTGCCAGAGATTTTTGCTGACATGAGTGCCAAATAATAGCAGCTCATTGGAGTTACATTCAGTGGTCATAAACGTTGAATTGAAACGAGTGGTTGGGACTCTGTTGGGACATTGGGCTCCATTGTTAGCTCAAAACAAAACGTTACAAAGCTTGTAACACCCGGAGTGACGGGACCTGCTACCAAGCATCAAGTGAGTTAGATTTATAGCACTGGATGTGATGGTAGTCTACGTAGTTTCAAGTCATTCAAAAAAGCCATTAGAATACATTTTGTTTAAATGCAAAGTCAGCAGGATGCCAATACAGAAAAAAACAACCTGTTTCACCTCCTGGGGAAATCACACATTTCTTTCAAATCATCAGAAGAAACATTGTGACAGTGTTCATCTTTGCACAGTCTATGCATATCTGCCTGTCAGCTGATGTTTTCACCCACTTCCTCAGGTATGACTTCTGACAGCAGAAGCTGGAGGACAGCCATGTCTAACGAAATAGTAAGTTTGCTGCATGGAAAAAGAAGTGGTGATAGAAAATATGGTGATGCAAGAGTATGTGTTTGTGTAGGAAAGGATGGAGGAAACCAAGCTAACACGTGTGTGTGTGTGTGTGTGTGTGTGTGTGTGTGTGTGTGTGTGTGTGTGTGTGTGTGTGTGTGTGTGTGTGTGTGTGTGTGTGTGTGTATTTTCCAGTTCAGAGGGGACCATCAACCAGGGGATTCAACTGTTAGGAGGTCCAACTATACTCCACAAACCTGGAAACCAGAGGTGTGTGCTTCTGTGTCGACAGTGCCTGCATGCAAACACTCTGTCTCCCCTCTTTTCAATTACCTGCTCAGGCCTGCCCAATTTCCTCCCACCTCAGTGCATTTACCTCTGTATAAAGTGTGTTTCCTGCAGCAGAATCAGCTTCAGTAGCCTCCATTGCTCTGTCATAGCGCTGTGCTTTGGCCAGTTGCTTGCACCTCATGTTTAATTTTTGGGGGAAGCTGTTACTGTGAGTGGCTCTGCAGACCAGTCTAAGCAATCTTTCATTATAACATCATAATTAGTGCTGGGCAACTTAACGCGTTATTATTGCATTAATTCATTAACGGCGATAATTATTTTATCACGTGTTAACGCATTTTTTTTAAGTGCAATACACACCGTTGATACCAGCAAATCACCCAAACAAACAGTGGAGGGGGGCTGCGGCAGACCACGTTGGATGCAGCGTGTGGGAGAAGTATAGATAAACAAAAGCAAGACAAGCTAACAAATGCCACAGCGGAGTGGATAGCTACAAACTGCAGGCCGATTAGTATTGTGGAAGATGTCGGTCTGAGGAACGTTCTCAAGGTGCGTTCGCGTTGCGTTTGGTGTGAACGCACCTTTAGGATCGCAAAAAAATTTAAAAAATGTAATCGTTGCCCAGCACTAATTATAATAGTTTCACAAAGTGTACATCCAAAAAGGGTTGGGCGGTATGACAATATACTGTATACCAGGGTTCGGCAACCTTTGTGATATGGAGTGCCAGTTTGAAATTTTCTTCTCATCTAGTGTGCCATTATCAACAATAACGCAAGGTTAAATTATGACACAAAATACAAAAACATTTCCAATATACCTGGAATTTTATTCTATCCATAGAGCACATCTCAAAACAATAACAGTATATCTGTATTCTTAACAAAATAGCCACATCAACATTTCAAAGACATGAACAAACAGCTACACATTTAAACTAGAGATGCACCGATCCGATATCAATATCTGTATCGGTCCCGATATAGGAAAAAATTCTAGATCGGGTATCGGTGACAATGTGACCGATCCATAAAGGCAAATCTATTCAGTCCAATTATATGCGTTGTGCTCTGCGTAACGTCATGCGCTAGCGAACTGGCCGCATAGATTGTTTTCAAAATGGAGCGAGCGAAAGGATCAGCCATCTGGAACCGGGCAGCCGCTCTCAGTTGTCGGGGATAAGGGATTCCGGCTGCTAGTTAACCACCTGGAACCACGCTACGACATGGTAAGCCGAAAATATTTGTCGGAGACGGCGCTACCTGAACTGCACGGTAAAGTGTGCAAACACATATTGAAGGAGATAAAAGATGTCAAATCGATAAGTTTCACGACAGACATCTGGAGCTCCGACGTTTCCCCTGTGTCACTTTTAAGTTTAACAGCACACTGGCTGGATGAAACTTTTTGTGCCACACAGTGCAATGTTAAATGCAACAAACTTTCGTGGGTCACACACCAGCGAAGCGATAGCAGCTAGCCTGAAGGAAATGTTTGACAAGTGGCAAATTCCGTTGAGCAAAATCCACGTGATTCTGAGGGACAACGCCAGCAACATGAGAAAAGCGATGGACAACCTGGGGGCGCGTAGCGTCGGCTGCGTTTTTTAAATCGATTCAGCACTATTTTTCTCTATTAGATCGGTATCAGATCGGTATCGGTCGATACTAAACCTCAGATATCTGTATCGGTATCGGAAGTGAAAAACGTGGATCGGTGCATCCCTAATTTAAACTAAAACTAAGTGTAGGCTGAGGCAACATCAAATGATCAGATGCCTACCAGACAGTCAGTGTGATCCCTGGCCCTGCTTTGCTTGACTGAGCTCTGTGATCTGGGGCTTGTAGTTAGTTACTTTGAGATGCAAACATGCCTCAGAGTGCTCTGTTGTTAACCGACTGCGGGTGGGGCTGAGCACATGTGTGAGAACACCTGCTGACTTCTAGCTGTGGGAATGTCCTTTATTCGTGACTTGATCGTTTCTTTATTTGGCAAGCTTTCAAAAAGAGCATCTGACTAACTGAGAGTACATCCACATTACTCCGTTTTCGTTTGGAAACGCATATGTTTTGCTACGTTTACACTGAGCGTCCACACTACGCCGGCGTTTTCGAGCACCGTAAACGGAGGAGTTTAGAAACGATCCCGAAGCCGGATAACTTTGAAAACTCCGGGTAGCGTATTCGTGTGAACGGACGGAAACGCATAAGTTTGGAAACGATGACGTAGACACCCGCGATCGACTACCAGGTTAATTTAACGCGGACAACTGATTACAGGCGTTGCTGACCTTGTTGTCTTTACTAGCAGCTGTTGTCCAGTTAAAGTCTGCATGTCTGCGGAGGAAACAGCTGTTATTGTAGCGATCAGTGAGCGGAGAGAGGGAGAGAGACCCGCAGCGCTGTACGAAGACAGCGGACAGCGCGCTTGATCACTCACTTTGATTTGAAATTCGCGCGCCTGCAACCTAACTGACCAATGGCCACACTCCAACATCAAATGCACGCAGTGGTGTCCTCCGGGTCCTAGTGCCGACTAGTAAAGAAGCAGGACACAGTCACACATACAGGCAGTCAAACCTACTGTAGCAGGAACTACCACAGAACCAGTATTTTGCTCGGTGTTTATATTTCTGTCTGTCTCTGGAACGACTTTGGTCACTGCGGCAGCGTCACAACTGTGCAAGATGCAGTCACAAAACTTTACAAAACTTCCAACTTGGCCTCTTTGGCAGATGTCACAGAGGTGTATGTTTACAGGACATCTGGGCCTCTGCTGAAACTTGAATGTTTCTTCATTTACCTTTGTGTGTATCAGTGTTTCCCACAGACTTCCGTTGAATCGATTGAAGAGCAATTTGAAGGCAGTTTCCACTGTCACACGTTTCCGGTGAACCACCCCTCTACCTGTGTATAACTTTTAAGCCCTAGCCCTATTTTTAGGCCTCTGCTCAAAAATTGCATACCCATACTAAAAAGAGTGTATTTCTCTAACTACAAGGTGTATTTTAATAGTTTTGGTGTTATAATAAAGGTAGCAGATTTGTTCAGATGTGTAAATATCAGTATATTTGTTACTGGTTAAGAGTAAATTAAGATGGCACACAGCACAAATTGAACATTTTAATTTTCGCCTATAAAAAATGCAATTTCAGGAGATTCATTTTTTTGAATGATGTAGCTGCAAGCTTTAAACCTCTCCCAGATCATAGCACAATATGTTGAGTCTCTCTGCAAAATTTGTCTTTGATAAAGTGAAGCATTCAAGAGTTAGAGAGGTTTTAGTACAGAGAGGTCATGCAAGGTCAGCCAAAATGTAATTTTGTTCCAGCTGTTCCATTGTAATTTTATATACTATATAATTATATATTTCACCTCTTGTATCACTAATAGTGTTCAATCTATCCAAATACAGCAGTTTGGCATCATTTTGAGAGCCTGGATCCTCTCTGAGACTGTTTCTGTCTGTCATCCACGGGATTTTCTGTCTGACTTCCAGTCTATGTCATTTGTCAGCCTATGGTTGGTCGATTTCAGTCAATGAACCCTCCTTCGAAGCGTCTGAGTCCATTCTATTGAACAGACACCTCATGGTTTTGATTGACAGAAGAATTCTGAAGGTATCTCTGGAATCTGTGTCAAATTCTCTTGCGTTTTGCTATATCGGTTGTCCGTGCTAACCGTTAGCTTTGTGATCGTATCTCGGAGAGGAGTGCGTAGCTCGCCGAGTCATGGCGAAAAATACGTGATATTGTGGTAAATCTTCTAGTTGATTATATTAGTTGTTTGGAGTTTGTAAAAATGGCTTAGATTGTTTGTATTGCCTAGAATTTTTTTTTTATTTGGTATATAACATGTACACATGCATAAATTATACACATGGATAAATGGACTTTTTTCGACGGTATATGCTACTAATCTGAGCCAGAGTGCCCCCGAATTCGGGGGCGTCGGGCTTAACAGAATAAATATGTTTAGTTTAGTTTATTAGGATCCCCATTAGCTACAGCATTGCAGCAGCTATTCTTCCTGGGGTTCACGAAACATAGTGATAAACAGAGTTTTTCAAACAAAGTTGCAAGGATAAACAGAGCAGGACAAAAACACAGACAAGAAAAGCTCCTTCAATTCAGATAATCAGAAAAATTTGAAGTAGTCCTTTACACTCCAGAGTCCCCATCATCATTATCATTTGCATAGATTGTTAGATGTTTGAGGGTTTTGCCTCCACCCTAATTCAATGTGGTGTTCAAAACACCGAAAAATTTAATTTATTTTTTTTAATGTAATTTCATCATGTTTTGAGCACCACATACAACATTCTATTCACCTCTATAGAATAAGGATGGAGCCAGGTATTTAAAAAACCTGAGCAAATAAATGAAACCAAAACTATGTGCATGGCTAGATACCACTAATGGTAATGTTTTATAATTTGGCTGAACTGACTCTTTAAATAAAAGTATGGTTAATAGTAAGAATCGGGTGTCAGTTGAAATCAGAAGTCCTGTCATTGTAAATTAAATGGTATTTAAGGAAGTCTGTATTTGTTGGTTTTAGTTTGCAAAGTACTGAGGCCAGATGGTTAATTGTCCCACTGCAGACTTACTGCAGCACAAACAGCAGTGTGTTTTTAGCATCGTCTTCACTCTCTGTATACTTCCTGCAGTATAAGGGACGGGCTAATCTGCACGTCTTTGAAGACTGGTGTGGCAGTTCTACAGCTGACCTCCGCAAGAACCTGCACTACCCTCTGTATCCTCATGTGAGTAAAACCTTTATCTTCCGAGTTCACTCAGTTGCCATTAATTATATCTAATCGATAAATTACACATTTAGCAAGGCTAGCACCATGGCTCTATGGATGGAAATGTTGGTCAGTCTACCACTTTGTTCCAGACGGAAGTATCTTAGCAACTATAGGAAGGATTCCCATTGAAATTGTGTACAGGTATTCATCGTGCAAAGACATACACAAGTGTAGTCCAACACACACGGTTGTCTTCACTCAGAGTTGCATTCTACATCCACATGCTAGATCCTCATGCCCCTGGACTCAAGATGTAGTCTCACTTTGAGTAAATATCATGGCTGATTCTCAAAGTTTGCCTTTCCTCGCTCTTTCAGTCCAGGGTTACAGTGCAGAAGCTGGCCATCACTCCTCAGCGGACCAACTACGGAATCAGGATATTTGGTTATCTACATCCATATACTGATGGTACAACATGTACTTTTTGAACTAGTTCCTGTCTGAAACCACACTCAGTGCACGCATGCTATATATCTCCATCTATCTCTCCCTCAATCTGTCTCTTTTTATCTCCTTTTTTCTCCTCGTTTCTCAGGAGAGTTTGTGTTTGGTTTGAGCTCTGATGACAACTCTGAGTTGTGGCTCAGCACAGATGACTATCCACTTAACTTGCAGTTGTTGGCATGGGTTGGGAAGGTACGTGTGACTGTTGTCTTCTCAATTGGCAAAAAGTATTTTTTTCATACCTTAAACTGTAATATTTGTTTTCATGTGGGCTTTCTTTTTCTAGGAAGGCACAGAATGGACAGCCCCGGGCGAGTTTGATAAGTATGCCAGTCAGATCTCCGCACCAATAAGGTAAGTTTGCACCAAATGATATTATACTGATACAACAACAGTTGATGTCAACAATGTGAATACATGAACACACAGTGTAGTGACTTAAACAAATATCCATTTTATCTTTAAAGCCACTGGGGGGCGAACGGGAGAACTTGTTCGGATGCATGTTCATGCCACAAACATTTCACTGTCCAGTGCGCTGTCTTTCTTTCGATCCATATGATCTGTTTATTCAGTTTGCACATTGACACAATAGCAGAACACCACAGGATACTGCATGACAGTATAATACAACACCTGGAGACGCTACGCTGACACGCTTGCTGACACGCTTGCTGACACAGTCAAAAACTGTTAGCTTCCTGTCCACACACACCTGATTCTCATCACCAGGCACTTCCCTATATGCACTTTTAGCTCAATGCGCCACCCTGTGTTCAGTGTCAGAACTGCTATGTGTAAACACACCCCATGTTTCCCTCAAAGACAAAATAAAACAACAAAACCACATTATGGCTCCAACACACAGTATTGTTTGGTTTGTGTAATCAACCCACATCAGCGACATCAAAGAGTGTAGCGATACATTTGTAATTTGATCACAGCTGTGTTTGTCGAGTATTTTACAACAGGTGTGCACGCGGCTCAGCCAATCATAACCAAGGACCCGAATTAACTGACAGGGGTATCTGCCTCATACAACAGAACTTCTGACATATGGGATGTCACTTTTGTCCTTGTCACCCTTCCACTTCAAACCCCTGAGAAGGGCATTAGGCTTTTTTGTTAAAATACTTAATGCTCTTACTAATACTGCGACAACTACTACTACTACTACTACAACTACTACTACTACTACTACTACTACTACTACTACTACTACTACTACTACTACTTCTTCTTCTAATGGTACTAATACTTCTACTAAAAATAATACTTCAACTACCACTACTACAAATGCTATTACTACTAATACTACTAGTACTGCTATTACTGCTTTTATGTATTACTACTACTACTTCTACTAATACTACTACTACCTCTACTAATACTACTGTTATTTCAACTACTACTACGACCACTACTACAGCTATTACTACGACTACTACTACTGCTGCTATTACTGCTACTACCATTATTACTATTACTATTATTACTACTACTACTACTACTTCTACTAATACTAATGTTATTTCAACTACTACTATGATCACTACTACTACTATTACTACTATTACTACTACTCCTACTAATAGTTCTACTACTTCTACCACTATTACTACTACTACTACCACTACTACTACTACTTTTACTACTATTACTTTGACAGTAAAATCATTTAGCTTCAAGCTTTTCCTGCATTGTAATATAGTTCTTAGCTTCTTTAGATAATACAGTTTAGCTTCCAACTCTGACAGTTATACATTTCAACTAGAAGGGGTTTCAGCAGTGTAGTTCAATGCTTTTGGCCTTCAACATTTTTCAGACAGGTGGTCTCCCATTTCTGTATTTTTGGCAATTTTTTTGCGATTCATTTCAGCGTTCATTCCAACACATTTTCTGCAGGAAATGCATTTTCTAGTCTCTCAGTAAAAACAACCCAAACTGCCCTAATTTTAGCAATATATATTTATCGGAGCTTGATCCGCCCAATCTGTCTCTTGCAAGTTCCCTTCTTTTTTTATGTAAGTGCAAAACTAAATTGCAGGGGTGTCCTTTGAATCACAACAAACCAATGCCTAAATGTAAGCACCTCTAACAACACTGACACACTTATGTTTATGTGTGGCCTTGTTTGTGCAGATTATTTAGACTTTAAAAAGTTTGTTTGAATACATGACATATTACATTAATTCCACAAGGGTGTAAATGTTTATTCAGAGTGTCTGTTTGAAGATTCTCAAGTAGGACAAACCTGGTAAGGGGACAGAGCCACACCTCCCACACTGACACACTCACAAATACGAATAGGGATCCTGACAACTGCATCAGCTAAAGTTTGCAGAAATGTATTTAGATAAAACAAAGAGTAAAGTATTAAAAATGACCCTAATTAAAACAAATGTGTAATATCTGCTTCATCAACTTTAAGAGGCCCCAGAGAAAAGAGACTGATACACAGATTTGTATCTGACCATGGTAGATGCTGTTTCCTTTTATCTAGTTCAGTCAAGTTCATTTACATAACACAATAGCTCAAATGTGCCTCAATTTACAATCTGTACAGCATACGACAAGATTTGGATAAATAAAAACTCCCCAAAAAACTTTTAATGGTGAAAAAATGAAAGAGCAGCCACCTCCACAGATCCTGCACTTAGAGCAACATGGTTGTTTTTCTTTGTAGAAACAGTTTAGATTGCGTCAGATGTGACTATATTGAAGTACTGAATATTAACTTTCACTTTCTGACAGGCTGTCTGCTCAGAAGAAGTACTTTTTTGAAGTTCTCTACCAGCAAAATGATAAAGGGACTGACCATGTGGAGGTGGGAGTAAGTATATAGACTGCAGTCATAGAAAATGTCCTCTCCTTCATTCTTAGTCTCATTTAATTTGGTCCAACTCTCATGTCAGGTATGTGGTCATTTTCATGTGCAATGTGAGAAATAAAGTGGAAGAGACATGCAGTTCTTTGTGCTGGTTTTCACACAGTGGCGGCTCCTGGACCAAGACGTTGGGTTCAAGGTTATTGGATCCAGTGACATCTCCCTTTATGTTGGTAAGTACAAAAACCCACTTCATTCCTGTTACTTAAAAATACATCATTCAGTGAATTCAGTGAACTCAGGGTTCAAGCTCTATCACAAAGTGTCTCATAATCCAAAACTGTTTGCCTATTCTGCAATGATGCTCAAACCTGCATATCAAGTCAGTGGTTTTCTTTTACAATAAACACAGCACTTGACTTATTCTGATACACTGTGGCTTCGTCCGACAGATGAGTCTGCCTTGTCGATGGATGTCGTAGCCCACATACCACAGACGGCTGCAAGTCACCAGCCCACCCCCACAATACAGCAGACTGGTGCAGAAGACATGCTGAGGGAAGACCCACGAGACACTCTGCACAAAGGTGAGAGCCGTTTCTCTTTTGCCCTATTTCTTTTCGCAGCAGATAAATCACCTCATCCTCCATTTCCTACCATTAATTGCAAGTGTTTAACAACGTATTTCCTCATGCTGAACGCACAAAGTGATTGTATCTCAAATCTGTGTGTTGTGTTTGTCTGCAGTGCCTTTGATAAACAACACGTTTCTAGAAGATGTCCTGCCTAACTGCTCTTACAAAGCCAGCTACACAATCAAAGGCGTTCCTCTCGGCCGTTACCAAGGACTGTCGTATGTATGTATTTATATAGTTTGTTTATTTAACTTACATTTCTACTGGTGGAGCTCCAGCCCACATTATTCTCATCATCTTATATTATTCTAGATCTCATACAGTGTTGGGATAGCACTGAGGAAGCAATTGTTATAGGAAGCTTTTTCCATCTTTCATGGCCCTCTCATATTTATTATTATTTATTTTTTTCCCTGATTTGCTGAGCAGAGTTTCCTATTTGAGGAATCAAATTGTACCTAATCGTACCTAATGTCCTCAGAGGACAGGCTCCCATCACTTTGTGCTGAGTTCCTGAAGTCTCTGCTTTTTGCCTAGCAAACTTCTAGTGATAACAAGACTCCAGGATGTCAATGCCCAGCTAAGAAATAACATAATTGATAATAACAATATAAATCATTATTTATATAGCACTAATCATAACAAAGTTACAAAGAGCTTCACATACAAAAAGACTAAAACTAAAAGGGCAACATACAAATTACAAATGTAAAACCCATAAAACAGAAAAAAAACGAGAATCGGAAATAAGTCAGGGAAGGTAGTGCGATAAAAGTATGTTTTCAGGTTGTATTTAAAAGAAGCCACTGATTCAGACTGCCTTATTTTGTCAGAGTGTTTCAGAGCAGTGGGACTATCAAAAACACTTAGTCTTCAGCTAAGCATTGAGATGCTCGTGAAGAGGCCCTCTTTCTATTCCAAAGTACAAGCAGGGTCGTACTATGGGGATACAAGATCTGAGAGATATTAAGCAGTTAGACCATTTAGAGCCTTGTAGGTAATCTAGTCTAAAACTTGTTGGAAGCCACTGTATTGAGGCTAAAACATAGGTGATGTGTGACATGTTTAAAAACCTGGCAGCTGAGTTTTGTATTATCTGTAGCGAGTCAACCGTTATTTTCTATTTGGGCATGTCGAAAAGCTGTGACAATATTCCAGGTGTGTCCTGCACATATCCCCCCATGAGTTTTTTGTACAGATTAAACATAAAAGATATAACATGTTAATTAGTGACCTTTAGAAGATAATTGAAATATTTTTTAACTTTTGGGTGCAGCCTTGCTAGATGTTTCTCCCTGTTTCCAATCTTTATGTTAAGCTACGCTAGTCAGCTGTCGCTTGATTTCATAAAGACTAGTGTTGATCTTCTCAACTCTACAAGAAAACACAATAAGCTCAAATCCCCCAACAATTACTGAACTACTTGAGTTCTTTAGTTTGAAAAATATTTGAATATCCACCTTACTTTGCATCAATTCTGAAATCTGGTATGCATCCAAAAGAAGACATGATGCAGTATGTTCTGTTCTTATCTTAACTCTGCGCACACCAGTTTGATCCTTGTGGATGGGGGTTGGACAACCCTTATATTATACCAGATCTCATGATTCAGCTCTCGTAGCTTTAACAGCATGTCATTATCTCCCCAGGTCCACTTGTCTTACATCTACCCCAATGACTACACCAGACTTGCACACTTTGACCCCGAGGACAGCTGCCACTACCCCAAAAGCTTGCAGTACAAAAAGGGGTAAGACACCACCGGATGAATTATAGATCCATATGTAGTAACGTTTATCTTGACATACTATATTAAATTAAAATGCATACAGTAGGACAGTGTAATTAGAGGTAGGTTAACAGTATCACCAGCAGAGGGTACTGCACCCTTTAATGTACTGAGAATATTTTCACAGCAACAGATGAAAATGTTTAGTTTTATTTTTGAGAGAGAGAGTCTCAACTGAAAACTCATTATTTGAATTATGTTTTTAATAGGGACAGTGCACAGCTGGGCAGGAGAATAACATCTCTGTTAAGAAAATTAACACTGTATTATAAAAACACAATTATATATGTATTATACAACGACTACATCAGCAACAACACAACGAGAAAATGAAGGCAGCACAACACCAACAACAAATCTGTGATCCTAACGTAACATCAGGCTAATTAACTTCTTCTAAATCTTGGCATAATTGTGTGTTTTGTTCTCTTGTCTTCAGGTATCGTTTCGCTAGATACATGAAAGTAGACCCTCAGAATACTAGCATCAACTGGAACCAGACCTTCCAGCTCAGCCACCTGAACCTTAATGCACATGAATCAGATGAAATCAACATGGAATGCCCCAGCATAGGCAACCGGCTTCTCCACTCTAATGACGCTCTGCCCGTGGTTAAAGCTTTCATGGACCAACTAAACAAAACGCACCACGGGTAAGTACTGTATTTGTATATGCACTGTGCTTCAGGAATCAGCCTTATTAACAAGAATAAGATATTAATACATTTTTCCATTATGAGAGATCTAAAATGGGTAAAAAGTATCAGCAAGCTATATGTCTGCAAGTTGTGAACTGGCCTTCTCAATTTGTTTAATTTAAATAATTTTACTGACATAAAGAGAGAAACTATCACGTATTTCAGTAAAAAAAGACACAAAGCCTTAAGAAATAAACAGTTTTGTGTAGCAGCAATTCTACGTGTTTTTCCCTAATTCCTTTTCTGTTTCCTGATCATCTTGCAACCGCTCAGATTTATTATTGGACTGCTTGGTGGGGCCCAACATATAGGTTGGGAACCACTAAATTAACTGACCAATGAATGATGGCATGTCAGTCGTGAATGTTGAAAAGCCATGCAAAAAAAGCTAGGTTAAAAGATTCTCTGGGCTTGTTTTATTTAATGGTTTTGCTGTATTTTTGAATAATGATATGACATCTTGGAGTCAATTACACTTCCAGTATAATGAAATAGCGAGTACAATCATGTGCATGGCTTGCACAGTTGTTTTGACACATTTCACCATGTTTTTTTGATTCTCTCTGTCCTTGCAGGGAATTCACGTTGGTGCGCGTTGTTAATGTTGAAAAGCGCGTGGACAAGAGCAAGGGCAGCCGATACCTTCTGGAGCTGGAGCTGAAAGATGTGAACGGCCAGCTGCTGCGCCTGTCGCGCCACATCTATGCTCCGATTCGCCAGAACACGGAACCCAGTTCCCAACAACCGCTGAAGCTTTGTAACCCAGTGGGCTTCCAATGGAATCCTGAGGTCACCATCCACATCGTAGTAGCTGGTACATCCACCTTTAACCACGCTCACTACAGCCATTACATTCACCGACTCCTTTGTCCTGTGCTCCTTTTTGTGTGGTGGCTTCTGTTTCACTTTGCTATTCACAAAAACATTCATCATCAAGGTACTCGGCTGTTAAAGTTCTTCTACCCGATCTCCAGTAGAAGAAAAGACCTCCAATATATGTTTTTTGTCCCATTATGTAGCTATTGGTGTAATATTCAAAGCTGAATAAAGACTCGGATCTTATTGGACCTTTTGAAAAACACTTTTTGGGAGGGATCCATAGCAACCATTCTCTGAACTGTGTAGGAATAAGGACAGTCCTCCTAGGACGAGATCTTAAAAGTGAAATGCCAAACAAGAAGGCCTTCTGGTTTGCACCCTGGAGAATGCATCATCTGATGGCACGACTGTTGAATTCAATAAAATACAAAGATAATGTGAATCTGACACTAATGCTTCAATAATGGTACACAAAGGTCTTTATATACATCAGTAATGTAAATATTGATCTCTTCATGGCACAGAATTTTAAGAGCTGAGGAAGTCAACATTTAAATACTGATAAAAGAAGTATACATGTATGCCGTTTATAATCCTTTTCTGTTTCGGCAAAAAAATTAGTACAGCAATGAGTTTCTACATTTTAAGATAAGATAAAGTAAGATAACCCTTTATTAATCCCATCAACCGGGTAATTTGCAGGATTACAGCAGCAAAGTAGAGACATCAGTAGAATACAGAACAAAAAACAAAACAAGTTCAATAAATAATGAAACAGTAATGGTATACTAAATAAGAAAAAATAACAACAAAAGCTAAAAATACAATATAATCGCCTTCATCAGGTGTAATATTTAATAATGGCTGATGAAGACATAGTGTCTTAATGATATAGCCAGCTATGCTCAGAGAAATCTTTGGGGGGGGGGGGGGGGGCTCAACTCAGGTGCTTTTTTCTTGATATTTTTTTCCCTTTTTGTCTATTTATGCATGACCTGAACAACTTGATTTGTCTGTACGATTCTCAGTGAAAAACCAAGCTCGCTGGGTGCTGCAGCTGATTGCAGACATGGAGCAATTGTTCAGAGAAACCGGAGACTTGAACTTCAATCTCATCATCATTGATTTCAGCAGCACGGACTTAGACGTGGAGAAGGCTCTAGAGAATTCCTCACTCCCCAGGTGTGTGTATGTTTATTTCGCTTGAATTCGCCAACTCTGATTTTTTTAAAGCTCATACATAAAAGTATGTGCTTTGATTTTGCCTGTGGAATTTATCAGGCACCAGTTTCTGAAGCGGAGTGGAAACTTTGAGCGTGCAGCTGGTCTGCAAGCAGCTGTCAAACTTATACAGGTAAGTGTTGCAGCATCACTCTGCAATAAAGCTTTAAGATGAAGTGATAGATGTGTGAATAGACTGTCATAATAAATCCCTTTTATATCTTTCCCTCCTCATTATCCCTCAGGATGACCACAGCATTGTGTTTCTTTCTGACCTCCACATCAACTTCCCTATCTTCATCCTCGACACCATCAGGAAACACTGTGTGGAGGGACACATGGCCTTTATTCCAATAGTCATGAGATTGGGCTGCGGGGCTGCGCGTTCAGACCCCAGAGGTAGACGCAGATACACCATATATATCATGATTATATTTTTGTGTGACCATGGTTCCTTTTGAAGGTTGGAAATGTAATTGGAAATCAATTTGAAAGTACTTTATTTAGCCAAATATAATACTCACATTTTTGTTGTTGTTCTAAAGCCTTACCACTTGTGTCATAATTATCAGTTCATATGTTCATATAGCAGTAGAAGCTTAGAACAATGTCCTAATTTACTCAATACAGCATTTTAGAGGTCAACAAAGTGGGAGACAGACAGTGAGGACACAGGGGAGAAGACAGCGCTGGGATTTAGTAAAAAATAAATAAAATGAAAGGAGCCATTCAATGCAAAATAAAAACTTTGATTGGCTTGGTTTAACCAGATTAGCTGCCATTTCAAGCCTTTTTGTGTTATTTTTGCTTGTACATGCCTTTTTAGCAGTGACGTGCGGTGAGGTTTGTGGCTGGTGAGGCACTGACTCTTTCAGAGTCAGATTACAAATACAGTATATGAACCCAATAGAGTATCTTAAATCACTATTCAATTGGCAGCTTGCACATTGACTACTGGTTGTTTTTCATATTTCATATCAGCATTCTTTACACACACATAGGTAAGGTACATATTTGATTCCACCGGGAGCGTGTGCGCCGCGATCCGGCTGCACATAGTGTTTTATTTTGAAAAATTACCGGATGCTTTATCCCTTTTCGGTGTCTGACTTCCTGTCTGGGTCGATCTGCTCTGTGCAGCTTGACGAGATAAACCCGACCCGTGGGCTCTCGCACGCCCTCTTCTTTGAGGCAGAGTAGCGTTTGCCTCTCTGTGCTTTTTCACTCCGGTTTAATGTCAGATCAGCAACACTAAATATGTTTTACACATACGTGAAATACATTACATATTCTATGTAAAGAAAGGACATATAATAAAAGTGTCTACAAATATTACAGTGGTGACAAACAATGAGAAAGCAAAAGACACGCGCTCAACCCAGTTAGTGAGGGATTCACAGTCTGAGTGAGGCTCAGCTCGTCGCTGCCTCACCTCACGTGTCTCCTCTGTTTGAACAGGACATGCGCTAATTCAGAGATTCTGATTATAAAATTTATTGAAATGATTGAAATCATACAGAAATTACATTTATAGCACAGATCAGTAGAGAAATATTAATATTTATTTTATCATTATTTGTTTTTTACTTTTCATGATGACAGGTGAGGCTCTGCCTCCCCTGACTGCACGTCCCTGCTTTTTAGGTATATATATATATATATATATATATATATATATATTTTCATACATGCAGCATTGTGAGTTTTATATATATAAAACTCACAATGCTGCATGTATGAAAATGACTCCCACAGACATCTCCGTAAACATGATCTTAAATTTGACAGCTTTAAACACAGGCCCCATATATATATATGCGGCTTACTTACTTACGGCATGGTAAATGTTAAATGGACTGTACTTGTACAGCGCTTTTCTAGTCTTCCGAGCACTCAAAGCGCTTTAACACTATATGTCATCATTTAACCATTCACACCCATTCATACTCTGATGACAGGGGCTACCATGCAAGGTGCCACCTGCCCATCAGGACTCTAACTAACATTCACACAACCTACACCGCAGACACAGCTACGGGAGCAACGGGGTATAAGTGTCTTGCCCAAGGACACATCGACATGGAGCCGGGCATCTTTGTGTTACCACTGACCTGTTTAAGGACGCTTACTCTTCCACTGCGTCTTCGTCGATGTGGGGATTCAGTCTTAAGAAAAGCAAGATGTGTGACTCCAGAGATGGAGGGGAACCTGTTGTGGGGATGCAAGCAACATTAAAGTTTAATAAAAATGTGCCCATCTGTGTTGCAGGTTTCTGGGAGGTCCACGGTTTTGGCCTGGTGGGGATCTATAAGTCAGATTGGGACGCAGTGGGAGGAATGAACACCAAGGACTACAAAGACCGCTGGGGAGGAGAAGACTGGGAATTCCTCGACAGGTCTGTCCTCACTTTCTAAATTTCCCTTTATGCTTGTCAGTGATAGTATTTTTTTTATTTCCTCTATTTGCTATTTTTGTTATCATTCAACTTTTTAAACAACATTTTAAATAGCTGTTGCTACTCCCTATGTTGCTGTTTACTGACAGTGATAATGGACTCTCGACTTGCATTCACCAAGCTGATTGTAGGAAGTTCATGCATGTTCCTGATAAAGATGTTTACAATAAATATGCTATGACAATGACTGACTGTAGCAGATGGAGACATTACAAAATATCTGCTGGAAGGCATTGAACATGACAGACAGATAATGCATAACAGTGTGAAAATATACTTGGGTTGATTTTTACTTCCCTAGTGCAGTGTATTCCAAAGTGGGCACCTTAGGGTCTGAAGTATGATGCCGCAAGATTTATTCGCATACCTTTTCTGTTACTGTACATTCAGGTGACTGCCAATTTTTACATGTTTTACCCGCGTTTCACTACATGAAAAAAACAAGGCGACATTTACATCACCTGTACTTACTATTACTTTTGTAATTGTTTAGTTTAGGTTCAATATTAATCTGTGAATCTGCAGAGCAATATAAAATAAGCCTGTTTTGGTTGAGTCTAGGCCTGTTGTTTCACTTTATATTGATATTGTGTCTTAAAAAGCTAGTGACCACAATGATAGGAATTGAAACTAAACAAACTCGCCTCTGCTCTCTTGCTCCAGGATGCTCATGGGAGGGCTGGAAGTGGAAAGGATCTACTTGAGGAACTACTTCCACCACTTTCACTCCAAACGTGGCATGTGGAGGCCAGTGTGACCCAGCCACAGTTGACCTTGTCACCTGCTCGCTGCACCATGTGAACTTTTATGTGAGCCTGATTCCTGCTACATAACTGTAATGCCTGCTGACCGACAGAATAGGATACTGTCTTCATTCACAAGTGGTGATGGTTGTTGGTAAGGAGATACTACTGATATGTACAGAGTTTATTTCACTGGATATACTGTTGACTACTGCCAGGGTACTGGTCGATGAATGCCATTGACATTGTGATAATACAAATAGGGTTGCAAAGGGCGGAACATTTTCGGTAAATTTCCGGAAACTTTCCATTGGAAGTTAAGCTCTTCGGGAATTTGGGAAATTTTGACCTTTTTTTTTTTTTGCAAACGTTTTTTTGCAAAAGCATATAACAGGGAACTTAAATGTAGTTGAGAACAAGACTATGCAAGCCTAGCTCAGCTGGACCCTGTATGCAGCTAGTTGGGAACATTGTCTGCCAGAAACGTAAACATAAACATAAAACGTTCTGTTGTTTTTGAACGTCTTTGTCATTACCTAGCATATTGATTACTTGGTAAACTGAAGCCATGTTCATTTTAATACCAAGTTTATTTGTATACAGTAGGCTAACTTTTTACAGCAGTGAGAGAGTAGGATGTATGTATGTCCACACAAATTCGCGGCTGTTGGGGTCCATCAAAAAGCGCGAGTTGGGCGACTTATCATAAATAAAAGTAATTGCTGCAAATGAAAGGCTGAGCAATAAAAACATAATTCAAAACTATATTTTAAAGATGTATGGAATGCAGCACATGCTGTGTTTCTTTGCAAAGGATGTAGCTAGCTATTGTAAACCAACTACTCACAAATGGATTAAGTCAAAAATGTCATTTTTGAAATTTGTATTAGAAATATTTGCATGCATGTCTGCTTATGCCAAAACAAAATGTTGTTTTGTCATATATGACAAGGTAAATACAGTTAAATTACCCCAAAATGTCCAGTTTATTCCCGTTAATTACCGTATATTCCCGTTAATTCCCATGGAAAGTTGCACCATGTCACTGACGGACACCATGTTGATCTACAAAGAATTGACCTGATCCAAAGACAAATCATAAATTAAATGATACTTCAAGGATCCATTCACACAAGTGTCCTATACCATAAAGATCTCACGTTTTGCACATGAGTCTTAACTGGAGAAAAAATGTTTACTTTTGTTTGTGACAAAATTAAATACACTGCAGATTGTGTATATGACAAACACAGCCTTATTTGTCATGTTGTAAATTATGGTAAACTTGATATTTATTGTATTAATGTTTGTAGGATTTTATTTTCATTTGAGTTCAATATTATTTCTAGAAACGCACGCATATCAGAAATGGGTAGCTCTGTTTACCTGCTGAGTGTCCTCCCACAAATGTTGTATTAAATATGAAACGTGCCTTCTCTTGTGATTGTTATCCAGGTACTGGGGCTACAAAGTGCTATTTTTACAGAGTCAGGAAAACACTTAAACTGGAAACAATTATTCAATATTTTAGTGATTTTTGTTATTGTATCATTTAGTTTTGTGTCAGAAGGACAGTCAATCATATTTAGACACAGACAGTTTTGACATATGAATCAGTAATCAAATGTCAGAAAACTGAAAAAAAAATGCATTATTGTGAGAATTTCTGCCAAAGATAATACTTGAAAGTGGAGTATAATGACCTCTACTTCATTCTTGTGCACAAAAGTTCAAAATCATGGTTTTTCTTGACATGACAAGCTATTAAAAATGTCTGTGTAAATATAGCATGAACGGCCATTTTAGTCAATAGCTAATTTTACTGTCATGTCTGTGCAGCCAGCTCATATTACTTTTATTGATCTTCCTGCTGAATTGAATAGTTGTTTTTCAAAAGAAAAATTGTTTTGATAAATATTTTTTCTGTCAACACAGTAAATATTGATATTGTGGGAAATATAGGGAGTGCAAGGTGATTTGTGTATTTGTCATGATGTTTTATTGTTTTTTAAGATGAGACTAATGACAGCATTTTTCTGATTGTTCACATTCCGGTTTAACAAACTTGTTGTACCTTTCTTAGTCCTTTGAATCAGGTTCACTTGGTATTTTGGGCAATTAAAACACAATTGTTGTCGGATGCCAGACTTTGCTGGTGGTTTTGGTTTGTAACACTGTCAGGAATTGTGTGATGTTTTTATTCTTTTGAAATGTGGTTTCTGGTTAAACCAAAATGTTTGATGCTTTCGTATTTTACTACTCCTTGATGTCTTGCTTTGTTGTTTTTAGATATACCTCACCCCTCTCTCTGTGCTGACAGTTAACCTCTGCCTTATTGTACGGTTCTGTTCTCTCAGGGACTGTTTTGTTACATATTACACTGCCTTGACAAATCTGAGGAATAAATCACTTGTCTTTATTTCCATTATATTATGTGTGCTTTTTAATAGTAAATATGTTGTTCAAATAGAGAACTGAGACAAAAGGCCCTTCCATCACTACCTACCCACTTAGTTGATGTGCCCTTGCTCTGACTACACCCATCTTCAAACTTGGTTTTCATTTTGATCTCAACTAAACACCTGTTAAGTTTTGTGATTGCACCGTCCACATACAGACAGACATATAAACACCTGGCAAAGTACTCAAAACCATTTCTGTGGTAGTTCCTGCTACAGTAGATGTCTCCAGGACCAAATTTTGTCCTTGATTACACACACACGCACATACACTCACAAGTTGCGAACAACACCAGCCAAATACTGTCAAACTATTAAAACACAACAGCATATAACATATCAGTATAATAGTAAAAAGAGGCTGTTGTTGTGTTCTTCACTTTGGGTATTAGCTGAAGGTCTATGCAGACTTTATAAATGTTAAAGAAAGGTGAGGTATTGTTAGTTGACATATGGGAGACATTCTGCTCCTCTAAAGATGTGTTAGGAATTAATCACCTAACACACCTTTAGCACACACAACCACCACCCTTTATTTAGCAGTATCAGAACAGCACACACACAGCCAATGGCAGAATTGGACACTTACATTACCTCACTTTTAATCAAGACAATTTAAGTGAAACACTAGTCTGCACAGCTGTGGTGCCTTTAAGACCATTTTTAGCTTTTACAATGGTGGTGAAAATGCTCTACACAGTAGTAATAACAGTATGACTGTACACTGGCCTCCACACAGCCACATATTGTATTTTTACAGATACTCATGTGGACTCTTAAATTCCTCGGAGGCTACCGACTCCATCCCGTCACCCCTCCGTTTTTCAACCTTCATCTTACTGACTGTCAGCCCAAGGACAGCTACTAACATATGTGACAGTGTTTGTTATCGGAGAGGAATTCATTCCAGTCAAGGGTAAAGGCTAAGTATATCCCGGCTCCGACAGAAAATATCTCTGGTGCTTTGTCACTGTAAGTTAATGGCATAACTTAGCGGAGACACTATGAAAAACGTCCACAACACCCTTTTCATAACTGTGTCAGAGGACAATGTCAAGAAATTATTTCTATGCTGCAGCTTTAGAGCAGAGGTTAAAGTTATTTACATATTTGCTTCAATGTTAATATATGTAGGTAAAACAAAAGGAGGCAAAATGTACAAATGTATTTTATTGTTTTACATAACAGCATTGTCTGACAGTAATAAACTGTATTCACAACGCTATTTTACAAATGTTGTACCTGAGAATGGAATAAAAACTACAGTGACTACAGTGAGCGTTTGTTACATTATGTACTCTTTTATTTATTCATTTATTATAACAAATTCCAATCAGTTCTTAATCCCTAACATCATGCATCAAACATTTTCTTCCTGCCCTCCATACCAGACATGGCCTCCACGTTCTTACGCCAGTCACCCACCTCCATGGTCATCTCCTGGTATCAAAACAAACATAGAGACCATTCCGTTTTTTGTGGTTCATTTTTTTTTTCTCTCTAAGATTTTGGATATATCTGTGTTTGTTTGAGTAGCTGTACCTTCTCCTGTTTGATGTCCTCTTTCTTTACAGACTTGAGGTTTGCCCGTAGGTCCATGGAGCCCTTGTTTTTGGATCCAAACAGAGCTTTCAGCATCTCATCTGCTGACACTCTCACCTTCCTCAGAGCTGGCTTCTTGAACTTCCCTCCGAGGTCCATAATCTTTAGATTCAAATCGTTGATCTAGAGATGGTGAAAAGCTTAGCTGGTGACTATTTGATAATAAAGAATTCTTTCTCTTGATGTACTTCTATTTCAGTGGTTTTTTTATGAAAATCTGTTGTGTCATGGTGGATGACATACATCTCTGTTGTTCTTGAAGACTTTGGCCTCACAGTCGTACCGCTCCTCATCCACTTTATCAATCTTTTCAATAATCTGCTTACAGATTTTCTAAAATCAACAGCAAACAAATAACACTGCATTTAAGTACACAAACGAGACACATGATTATTGTTTATACATAATCAATGTTGCACAGTTAATCTCAGGGCCATAACCCATCTCACCTGCAGGTCATTCGTGTCTAAACTAATGAGCTGCAGCGGTGGAAGCTTCTCTCCCAGGTAGCGGACCTTCTCTTCCTCTCTTGCAGCCTTCTCTGCCTCCAGATCTTCTGTTGCACGAGTCAGCAAGAGGATCTGGATGAGTCAAAGTCAACATGGAGAGAAGTATGTGACATTTTGGTGTATAACCAGTGCTTCTAACTTTCCTTTTGGTTGTTACATGCCAAAAATGGTGTCTCATATTAATAGATTGGTGTTAAGTTAACACATGCGTAGTTTACCTTCAGTGATAGCCTGCGGGAGGCTGAAATCTTGGATTTAGGCTGAAAATAATAAGATACATGACATGTTACACTAGATCCTTTAGCTATGATGCAATGTAAATATACGTTTTGTCAGCTACATTGTATATTCCTTACCTGCGATAGTTAAAATACGTTCCTAGTTTGGTACAATTGCTGGTACCTCTTTTTGATATAGCTAATCAATCCAACGTGATAATTTACAATTCAACTTTTGTTTTTAAAGTATATATCCTATCTCATCGTATATTTGCTTTGTAATATTGTTTTCTTCCAGGGAAGCTGTTAAGCTGAGTGAAAATATTCAGTCATTCAAACAAGTTAGTTATTTCTACCTTTGCAACTGTCTTTGGGGCCAAGGGGGCTGGCGAGTCCTGAGGAGAAAGGAATAAAGACAAGGAATTTAAACCACATTAAATATCAAATTCGAACTTGTTTTGGGTTAGAATGAATAGTAAGACATGCAGTCTGTAACTTACATCACTGTGATGGTCATGTGAAATTTGTTGGACCAGAGAAAGCAGAGACACACAACCAAACAAGAGACAATGTTATTATTCTGAAACAAACCTGCTTCATCATAAGCCAATAAACACTCGTGAAAAATAAACTTTTTAAACTGTGTGATGACAGAACTTACTCATCAAACATTGTCAAAAAAATTAGGAGGCTGGTAGATTTGAAAAAGACAACAACAACAAAACAGTCCAGTGAAAAACAGAAAACGATACCCTCAGTATCAGAACGTGCATCAAAGTGAAGTGTGTGAAATCAGAATGGTTTTTGACTGCAGTTAATGTATACGTCGTAATTTGTGCACTAAAGATCTTCTCTAAGAAGATGCATCACTCCACAAAATCTTCTGGTTTAAAAAAAACAGAAGACCTCTCACTCTTTGTGTATCAGGTTATCCAGTCATGACAACATCTGTGGTACCTTGAAGTAAGGACGTAGTGAGACATCTATTTTTCTAACTTTTCGAATATCTGGATTTGTGACACCGCCCACCTCTCTGTCACAAATGATTGGTCGGTCATCGGGATTAACGAGAAATCTCCGCTTGTTAACTCAACAACTACATACTGACTGATATGATTATCACCTCTGTTTGAAAGGATGATTAGTCTGAAACTAAAGTATTTGCCTACTGGTCATCAGATCCTGGAGTGTGTCATCTGAGAGCAATAACGAAAAATAGGCAACTTATTAGTCTAATATAATTAACATTGGACAGCACATGTAACTAATATATTTGTGAAGGCATATTTTATGTCTGCAGGGAAAGACCAGAAGAACATACATTATTTTCCTGTATGTTTGTGTTGCTCCACAGAAGAGGTCACGTCGCCATATCCAATAACCTTTCTGGTGCTATGTCTGTCATCCTCACAATGTGGTGCACCCACTCAGTCACTATTAGACACATGGTGGCATCGGGTGCAAAAAAGTTCCCATCAAAGAGCACACAGCAATAACTAAAGACACCTCACATAAGTAATATGCACCATGTAAGCACAATAAGCTAAAATGCAGTAAGAATATGACTCATGCTAGCGGCTCTGTGAGGCTGTACTTCTTCTCAAAACTATCCATGGCACTTAAGCACTGCAGCATTTTACAGGTATTTGGTAATAATTTACAAAGACTAAATGTTGACTTGAGGATGGCGCTAAAGGAAAAGTCAGGGTAATCACAAAAGTTATTATAATTCACCCTGAAGAACAACTTTAATGTGTCTAGCCACATTTTTTTCATAAAAATACATCTAACACTGATTGAGACATTCCACTAAAAAACACAAATGCCCACTTCGTGGTGGCACTAGAGCAAAAGTCAGGGAATCACAAGGTCAGTAAGATTCATCATCTGGGAACCATGAATGTCTGTACCAAATTTTGTGTCAATCCCTCCCGTAGATGTTGAGATATTTTATAAGATCAGTGAGAAGATTTATGCTGGTGTCCTATCTGCTGAATATGTTTTTAGAACACCTGTATGCTTATTGATTGGTGTTAATAGAAATGACCTTCTCAAGTGTCAAAACATTCATAAATAAAACATGAACATGAATAAAAAATATTAACATATGTGTGTATTTGACATCCAGTGCGCTGAAATTCCGGCCAAGAAGAGCAAGAGACAACAAGTGACTGCTGTGAAGAGCACTGTTTCAGTTTGGTCTAAATTAATTATTACTAGGACAAGTGCACCAGCTCTGTGTAGTATGACCAGTGCAATGACTTCAACAACCACATCAAAGGTTCAACCAGTAGCATTCACTCATTCTTCACACCTGTGTATTGTTTTTCAGGGTCACAGACAGGTTGGGTTCCAGCATGCACAAAGGGAAGGCTCGCTATGCCCCATTTCCCCTGATTTATGTATGTCTTTGGACTATGGGAACAAACACAAACAACACAGCTGAGATTCATTGCAAGGACATGTCTCTGATGCGAGGTGAAAGTGCTGGACCCAAAACCAATATTTCTTTTATTTTTAACAGGATGGTTACAGGTTTATGTGAGATGACCAGGAAAGCATGTTATGAATGCCTTGCCTGTCATCACTTTCAAAGATGGACACATTTTGTACCCTTTTCTCTTCTCTCTCTCTCTTGGGTTTGCATTGACACAGAATAAATTCACTTGGGGTCATAGCATGTGTGTGCTTTGTGGCATGATTAAAAATAGTTTATAAAACAGAAAGAACACATTGGTTCCATATTCATTGTATCTTTTTTGTATTTGTTTTATGGCACATATCGGTTACCATCCTTTAAAGGTTGGAAATTATTGACCTGGATGGTGTCACCTTCTTCTGGCATGCTTCATTTCTGTCGAGTGATGATATGGTTTGTGGGCCTACATGAACAAAAGCATATTGTGTTTTAAATAGAGGCAGGTTCAGTTTAGTCCTCTACCACACAAGACAGCATGCAACACATATAAACTATATCTATTTTTGGACAAACAACTCCCTTGTCATCCTCCTGTCCTTCTGTAATTATTTGTCATATTGTAATTAACGAGGGGCTAGGAAAATGATAACCTTTAAAATGGGTCCAGATAAAAAGAGGTCATATAAATGGTCATACATATATAACCTAATCTTGAGTGATGACTCCCTCCTCATAGTTCCAGGGATGGCACAGACATTTTTCTTCATAGATACATACAGACCAAAAATACCAACCTATGGTCTGACTTCCCCCTCTAGACAGAGGCGACAAGTAGGCTTTGTGTTTTGATTTAGACAAATCCACCAGGCACACGGCTAAGCATTGGAGTATTTCATGGGGAATAGGCCTCAGCCAGCACCTCTGCAGAAAGCACTGAAACAGTATAGCAAGTGCATTGTGTAATTTCTTGACAATGAGAAAAATTTAGAAAATCCACAGACTTGGCCTCTCCATTTCTGTTACAGTGCGAATAAATAAATGATTCATAAAAAACGAAAATTACAAAAAAGCTAAACAATAATATGGTTGATCAATAAATCTACACATTACATATAAAAAAAGTACTTGCTTCACCAAGATGAAGAGGTTATCATTGCCCATGCACAAGACAAGCTATACTATCTATCCACTCTAAGTCCGTATTATATTCATACATATATATTCATACATATATATCTTTGATATATTTTCAGTGAGAATAAAGGTTTATTTTGGGGGGGTTTCTGACAGGAGGAACATAAGTGTAGCGTTTCAAACGGAAGCACACATTTACGAGGCGACCTGAAGCTAGCATGCACTAACCCGTGAACAGCTCATTCATCATGAACTGTATCCTTATCAACCTAGCCGTTAGCTTTACGTGCTAACCAGTGCTATGTGTATGTTATGAATCGATAAGTCGGTCGTAACGTCACGTGTATAACACTATCTATTTAATCGTAACACTAGTTAATTAATGTTTCTCATTTGAACGAGACTATCCGTCCTGGTGTTCTGTGAACTAACGTTAACGTCTCATGTTATGGGAGATACACGGAGGTCAGACGAGCGGTGGGCTGTCAACAGTAATGTCCGAGAAACGATCTCGCTGCCGCTTTGACAGCTGTGTGTTGATATTGCAGCACTGGTGAGGATACTACTGTTTGTACTGGGAGTAACGTTAACAGTATAGTATTGTTGTTGCGTAGGTATTTGGCTTTGCAGTATGATTGTAAAAACATGGCCGATCAGGAGGCGCTAAGGAGATTGACTGCAATGCAGTTAACCTAACGCTAAATGGCTTTTCTTGCTAGCCTTGCTTTGCTAACATAATTTAGCTAACCAGCTAACGTCAACTGTCAGTTGCTGTCGTGTTCAAGAACGATAGCTCAATACATGCCTATACACCAAGTCGATACAATATTTAGCGTGGAGCTAGACGCGTTCAATTATAGTTTAGCGGACGGAAGCTAGCTCATTAGCTAATAAGTAAATAGATGGAATGGGCTCTCCACACTGTCAACAACATATGCTCACGTTACGTTACTTGAGAGGCTCACTCTTCAGTCATCACTGTTGTTAGTGAGAGCAGTGTTGATTAACGCAGGTGATCAGTTGAAAAGCCATGTATACATGTTTTATTGTTAGTCATATGACTTGTTCACAGATCAACTTAAAAGTAAATCATGCCTGGGAAACTGAAGGCCAAAATTGTAGCTGGGCGCCACTTGCCTGTGATGGACAGAGCCAGTGACCTGACTGATGCTTTTGTAGAGGTGAGTAAATCTTGAAGAGCAGTACTTGCTGTTTGTCTTTTAATGAAACCAAACTATTCACGTCTGTAACAACATATATTTAGCATAGTTTCAGGATCACACAAAATTGTAAATGTGGCATTTTAAAAGATGTGTCTCATGCATTTCATTTCCCAGGTTAAGTTTGGAAACACAACTTTCAAAACCGACGTCTGTCACAAATCCCTCAATCCACAATGGAATTCAGAATGGTTCAAATTTGAGGTAAAAGGCTAGCGAGCTTCTCTTTACACCTGGCAGGCAGTGGTCTTATTATTTCAATGCAATGCATGTAACCTCTCTTACTCTCTTACCCCCCCCCCCCCCCCTCCTCTTACTGTGTAGGTTGATGATGAGGACTTGCAGGATGAGCCACTGCAGGTCACAGTTTTGGACCACGACACTTACAGTGCTAATGATGCCATAGGGAAAGTTTACATTGACATTGACCCGCTGCTGTGCAGTGAGGCTGCCTCTGTCATCTCTGGCTGGTTTCCCATCTATGATACAATCCACGGTACAAGAATAAACTAATCTGACCATAACAAATGCACTTTTCCCCTTATGTCCTTTACCCTTGTTACAATGCATTTCTCTCTATTATTTGTTATTAGGTATCCGAGGGGAGATCAATGTCCTTGTCAAAGTGGAGCTTTTCAACGATTTGAACCGCTTCAGACAGTCCTCCTGCGGGGTCAAGTTCTTCTGCAGTATGTCTGACTCGACTTTTGGTTCACAATTGTTTGTTTACAGTTTACATAAACAGCATATGACACAATCTGTGTGCACAAAATACAGATTGACAATATATATTGCAGTCACCTACAAAACAATGCACGGAAGATATACAATCTTTTCACTCTTTGTGGTGTTTGGTAGCCACATCCATTCCAAGGTGCTACAAGGCAGCGATGGTGCACGGGTTTGTGGAGGAGCTTGTGGTGAATGAAGATCCAGAGTATCAGTGGATCGACCGCATAAGAACTCCTCGGGCCTCCAATGAGGCCCGGCAGAGGCTCATCTCTCTTATGTCTGGTAAGATAATGATTGGTGATCCTCTGTTAGTGTCTGTGTGGAGGCAGAATAATTTGGTCGTCTCTGTTCTACACCTCTCTTGTTAATGTGGCTGTGTGTTACCCCCTATTTAGGAGAGCTGCAGAGGAAAATAGGGCTAAAGGTATTGGAGATGGGTGGGAATGCAGTGGTGGGCTACTTACAGTGTTTTGACCTGGAGGGAGAGTCGGGTCTGGTGGTCCGGGCCATAGGTACTGCCTGCACACTGGACAAACTCAGTTCTGGGAGCGCCCCTAACACCAACACACACATGCACCCGAACACAGCCCCTGCTTCCAATGCCTGCAATTCCCCTTCCAAGGATGGAAAGGAGTGAGTATGAACCAACAACACAAGCATGGACCCTGCCTCTTTTTAACATGCAAGTTTCACTGCAAATCTAGTTTGTGAGAATGTGGAAATATGATTGGTATGTGCATGACTGGAGTGTGTGTGTGTGTGTGTGTGTGTGTGTGTGTGTGTGTGTGTGTGCAATGTACTGAATGTTAGTCTGCGTATAGTCTAGCTGTAACTCCTGTGTGTGTCTCAGAATCTTTGGTTCCTTTTTGTAGTTTGTGTCTATTGGGTCGCGTGTCATTGCATCATGAAACAGCACACAACATATCCTGAGACACACACACGTGCAGGACACACACAGCCATCCTCAAACCCCCTCCTCCCTTTGTCTGCTCTTTTAGACTGCTCTTGCATGGCTTTCCGCTCTGCCTCTGCATGTTCTAGTGCCGCGTCTTTTAGTGAGTATCTAGCCCACGTGTTCTGCTCAGCCTTTAACAGTGTGCTCCTTTACTTTGTTCTTTTGTCCTCACCCTGACTATTGAGTGGTTAAATTGTTTAAATTTTATCTAATTACTGTAAGCATATCTACAGTTGAGTGCATGTGTGCCTCTTTTTTTTGCATTCATTTGTGCGCCAGTGCGTGAAATTGTGTGTATCAGGGATTTACATATGTTGGTTATTCTGCAATGGATTCACCTACTCCACTCGTTCAGTCGATGGTTATTGTTTCATCTGTGGTGTTTGCATCCCTGTTGTACATGTTTGTGTGATAATGCGATTTTTAGCTGAGATGTGCATAGCTCTCAGCTAAAACTCTGAGTTGCCTGCTGCTTTCACATGGCGTTAAATGCAACTACAGGGGGTTAGAGAGGGAGTAAAAACAAACTTCTTTTCCCCCTTTTGTCTCCTTTTGCACTCTATTGCAATGTTGTGGTGTTGGTTCTTGTGTGAGTCTCTTTCTCCCTCTTTTGGCTCTCTGGCTACATTTGGATTGGGACGTTTCGCACTGCTTGTGTCCAAATCGGTCCTCTTGTCTTCCTCCCTCTGCGCGCTGATTGGCCCAGGTCTCCCCTTGCCCACGGATGCCGCTCCACCCACAACAGCCCAGTGCATTCGGCCTGCAGCTCCCAGAGACTGTCCCAGAACTTCTCTGTCTCTGTTCCCACACTCATCTTCACTGGTACGCAGAAGCATAGAATAGATACAAGAGAAAGAGAAGAAGTTAGAAATAGAGAAGTAGACAGTGATGTTTATATGAGGGAGACTGAGGCATCAAGACAAAGATGACCAGGCAGACCCGTATACCTTTGTCAGTGAAAGACCAAGCATTGATAATAGACTCATAATCCCTCCACCTTCCAATGATACAGGGTTGGCAGTCAGATTCCCAGTTGCATCCTTCTGCAAGGACAGTCACCTAACCTTTGCTTCACTCTACTGGGACACATGCTTCAGCTCGTCATCCTCTGTTGACCTCCTTGTGTTTTGCTGTGTTGCTTTCTTTAGTTTAATGTGTTTGTGTGTGCTTTTAATTTGTGTTAATCTCTTTTTTTTGCTTTCCATGCTTGCTTTTTTTTTGTTTTCCAGCCATCCGTAGCACCTCAAACACACCTCACCCAATGCAAAACAAATCACACATTATATAGATACCTTTCCATTTATTGGCAACACTGACCCACTCCCATATACACACACTCACAGAGGGTGTGGTGGTGACTGATGTGAGTGGGTGTGTGTTTGTGTGTGTGTCATGTTCTCCTGGCAGGCCGGTATTTGGTGAGGACCTGACCTCGTCCTCCGGCCCGCCAACCCCTTTCAGAGCCCTTCCCACCACCTCCTCCTCTCCTCCCCCCTTCTCTCCCTCCAAGCCATGCAGCCGCCAGTCCTCATCATCAGACACAGAGCTCAGTTTGACGCCCAAGACGGGTAAGAACACTTGGCCCCGCCCCCCCTCACCCATTCCTGTCCCTCACCTCATTGTGGTGCTACTCTGGTGGTGGTTTTTGAATTTCTGTTTATTTTTTTACATTTTTTTTACCTTTTTTTCATGGTTGAGTTGAACATTACTTTATTGTAAACAGTGTTGTAAATATTTATTTAGCTGTGTCCTATCCCAACGTTTGTCCTCAGTGGCCTCGTGTGTGTCTTCTTTCACACATCATCAAAAAGATTTTCAAGAAAAATGTGATTCATTGTGTGAAGACCACCAGATCTCTGCATTATTCCCCCCCCCCCCCCCCCCCCCCCCCCCCCCCCCCGTTGTGGTCTTTAATAGAAGCACTGTGTCTCATGAGGGGCTGTTGTTAATCTAAGGTCACTTATTCATCACCAGCCATTATGTTTAATCATTGAGGATAAGGTCAGTTTAGTCCAACTCTGCCCCAAGGACACTTTGAGCGCATTTGAACATTTAGCGTTAAAGAAGCTTCCTACCAGAGCCGCTCACCTGACTCCTCTGGAGGGGACCAGCAGTCCCCCAAGCCGACCTCACTTGTCCTTGTTCCCACTCCTCTTCCTTTTTTTCACATTTCCTCCTCTTCTATCCGTCTTTTTGCTCCCAACATTCTTCTTTTCCTTCTCTCACCTGTTTATGTGAATTTGCCTATTCTCATCCTTTTGCGTACCACTTCCTTTCTGTAGCTTGGTTACAGACCGCTGAATTGCCTCCCACATCTCCATTTGTTCTACATTGAAATGGGTCTAGCGTTATGCCCACTGATGATATTTACTCGCCAGTTGGAGGAACAGTAAACCAGTCAGGACTTTGTAGGCGTTATCTTCTTGCACAGATTGCTAGCCAGATCTAACAAAGCTTAAAGAAGCAATGACTCTTAACTCTAAAACGTTCCTCCTTTATCATGAAAAAACATTGAGTTTACTGCTCTTAGCAGCACTGCTTATGTGGCTCGCTCCAGAGTGATTAGAGATGATTAGATTAATGAGTGGTTAGGGCAAAAATAAAACACCAACATCAACAAGCAAACGGCTAACATGAACACAGTATCATGCTCAATAAATGAAGTGAAACAAAATTGCAATTCTGTCAGATTATCAGGCTAATCTCTCTCTACGCTACTGTCCACTTTCTCTCTGTCACATCCTTTTCCTCCTCCTCATTTGTTGTGCTTCTGACCACTCTCCTCATTGCTCTGCCTGTCCATTCTCAATATATCTTTGTTTCTCTGTGAACCCTTCATCTGTTTTTTTTCTGCTGGATAGTGGAGCCAGTGAGACGCAGGCCGGGGATCTTCCTCTGCCCCAGCTCCCCCACCCTCTCCACAGACACTCTGTCCCTTCCTGGTTCTGGCTCAGTGGGCTGTGGTCACAGCTCTGCTCCCAGAGCCACCACCCGCCCCCTCCCTCCACCGTCCACTCAGACACTGTCTTGCTGAGAAAGAGCGTGTCCTTCACTGAGGACCTGCTGCTGGCAGCCTCCGGTATAGTAGGACTGCTGTGTGTCATCACGTAACAGAACTTTACAACAGTGTAGTGTTGGCACCTCTCCTGTATATTGGGTCAACAGCAGCAGGACTGTTCAGATTGACTTGACTGGTGTTAACTGGAACAAATAACATGCATGGTGCAACCGCCCACAAACCACACCACTGACTGATAGTCCTGAGTCCTATTCAGGATTCTCCCACCCCACCATGCGGTTAGATGTGTTAATCAGGCGTACCCAAACTACTAGGTCCAGGATTTCTGCCTGAATGAGAGAAAATCTTATGAGTAGGGTAGTATTAGCATGAGGAAGAAGCAGGTTTATTGACTGTTCTCAATATGATGTTTCTGTGTGCAATTCCAGCTGTTTCTTCCACTTGGTTTGTCATAATAACATTAATACTGCAACGCAATGATCAACGTGTTGACGACAGATTGACCGGCTCTTTAGTCCATTGACCTGTGTGTGTTGAAAGTGACGAAACTGAAGCCGGACTCTCCTCTGTGATCAGGAATGGGCAGTGGGGGCAGCGTCGGGAAGGAGGTGGGGCCTCTGAAGACCCTGCTGAGACAACAGACGCAGACGGCTCTAGAGCAGAGGGTACAATGACTCAACGCTCACACACGTGTATACACCGACTCACTCTATATGCAGACATTTGAGACTGACCTGCACGGCAAAACACAAGTTAAAGTGCTCAGTTTCAATGAATTTCACGTACACATACATTGTTTATTTTCAGGCTGTGTCTTGATTAACTACAAGCGGCATCACAGGCCAAAGCAGCTAGCTAGGCGTGGCATTTTTTGCCAGTTAATGCTTTGACAACCAGTTTGCGTTGTGTACCGGCCTCAGATGTCTGCCCGTAGGACAAACAGTCACTTGCACACTGTGTGTCACTCACTAATTTTCACACGGCTACATTCTCTGTGAAATATCACTAATTTGCACTTCAGTGTGTTAATGGGGAGTGGGTCTCTGAAAGATGTTCCCTTTCTCTGTCCTCTTGACCATTTGTGCTACTCAGGGAGCGACCTCCTCTGGGTTATTGTTAAACGCCAGGGTATGTTCTCTCTCTCTCTCTCTCTCTCTCTCTCTCTCTCTCTCTCTCTCTCTCTCTCTCTCTCTCTCTCTCTTTTCTCTTTTCTCTCTCTCTCTCTCTCTCTCTCTCTCTCTCTCTCTCTCTCTCTCTCTCTCTCTCTCTCTCACACACACACACATCTCCTAACCCCGTCCCTCCTCTAGTTGTATGTAGATCTAAGAGGAGCAGGCTGGGCTGAGCAAAATGGCCGCTTGTGTGTTTGCTCGGCACCTACCGCGCTCTAAAAGATTCACAGACATGTTTGGCGGAGGGCTGGAGGCTAGGAGCTGTGTTCCCTTCAAGTTTGATGGGGTTTGTGAGTGTGTGTGTGTGTGTGTGTTTGCCTTCTGGATACTCCTGTCAAGCACCTCCCTCCTTTCTGACTTTCTCTCCCGAGTCTGATTTTGGTTTCCCTGTGTCCACGACGGGAATGAGCACGCTCACCTCATCACCTCATTCTTGCCTCCTTGCTCGTGGGAGGAGCTGTCAGTCAAATTAGTAGTCGTCTTCCTTGCTGGAGCACTGGAGAAGAAATAAACCTATTGGTAGTTTATTTCCCATGAAAAGCCATTCATTCCATACACCTGCATGGTTGGAAATCCTAACGTCCCTCAGATTTTCTGTACAAGTGGTCATCACTTCAGTCTAGGATGAGGACTAAGACGCTGACAGGCAGTCCAACTCCTTTTGTGAGTGACTGCATGGATTTCCATTCACATTATTTGAGGACAAGATATCACGTCGGAGGACAGAAAAGCATGTATAACAGAGTCCTGAGCCAGGACCTTGTGTGTGTTTGTGTTTTCACTTTTAACTTCAAACCTAATTAATGCATTTATATAGATTTGTAAGGGTTGAATTAATCACTAAATCAGTGATACAAAATACGCAGGCTTTATTGAAAATACATTTTCTCAATCACTTCCAGATCTATTTAAAATGCTCTGAAGTTTGTGTCTACAAGTGTAGGTTTGAATGGAGTGAGTGGGGCCTCCTCTGGGGTAAACATTGCATGGGGGGGGGCACCATAACACCTAATCTTTACTGCATGTTGGCACTTTTCCTAGTATAACATTAACAATATTATCACTCAAGTTTACACTCATCAGTTAAAGATACCGTACATAGAAAACAGGTGTCTTTAATCAATCTTTTTTTTTTCAATACCTCCAGAGAGACAACTAATTCATGAAAAATATAAACTAATAAAATGTTACAATCATGGAGCACTCATTACATATGATCAAACACACAAATATATTGGATAAAGTCCAGAGTGTGTGTTCCCTTACTGTAAAATGACCCAGCTTTTTCTATCTGCAGGAGTTCCCCTTCTTCACCCTGGCGTCTTTTCCACCTGGTTTTCTGGTTCATGTCGGCGGAGTGGTCAGCGCTCGCTCTGTCAAACTACTGGACCGTATTCACAACCCCGGTGAGTGCAGCGCATGCTAACACACGATGTCCTAATGTAGCTCGTCCACTGTCCCGTGAAACAATATGATTGAGCTCCTCCAGTGGCCTCCAGTGTTGTGTGAGTGTCCAGTCTTGTTGCAACTGGCTGTTTAGTCAATGCTGCCCGTTATCCTCTTGTGTTGAACAGTTATCCCTCGAATGGTCCAAGTTGCAATCTGTTTGATTGTTTGAAGAAATGATCAGTTATGTACTTAAGTCTTAATGCAGGTGAAAGCTGTTCCTGCTCACATTTATAGGCTGCAGCTTTGTAGCATTTTCAAGGAAATAAAGTTAGCATAGGCTATCATCAGATGTGTCAAAACGTTTCATGGATAGGGGCAACTTTCACCTTGTGGTTTGACTGACTGACTTTGTGTTATATATATTACATTTGTGTGTGTGTGTGTGTGTGTGTGTGTGTGTGTGTTTTCGCTGTGGTGCTGCCCCCTGGAGGTTAGGTGCAATAGTTGTGCATGGCTCCAATCTGCTGCCTGTTGCTTCTGTTGTCTGGTGGTGTTGGCTGCAGGTGGCGCTGTGGTGTTTTATATATGCTCCTGAGTTTGCCGAAAGGCTTCTTATCTCTGTGTCGAAATTCTTATATTTTTTTGTATTAAGCAGACTTCTTTTTAATGAGATTTATATTGATGACAATAAGACATTTGCTGAGTCCACTTTACTGCCTCAGTAATGTTCCCCTTTGCTCGGCGTAATGGTCTTTGACCGCTCTGACTCAAGGATGTCTGAGAATTTAGGTATGAGAAGCAGATGAATGTTGGCTGGGTGAGGATAAACACGGTTCTTTTCAGAGTTAGACAGGGGAACCCAAATGAGCTACCCCAAAAAGGATTTGTATTAACGATCTGCATAAAGGAATAAGCAAGCCAATGCAATGATTAAACCTGCAGCACTCCTGTCTAAACTTGTGTTAACAGAATCATTGTCACATAATTTTCCCTCATCCAAATTGCAGTTATAACTTGGAAACCATTCTGAAAAGAGCCCTGTTCACTGTCGCAATGCCTCGACTATATCAACTACAGAGCAACATTAAAGGTACCTTGTGGAGTTTCTGACCACGAGTCACAACATTTTAAAACATCAGCTTTTATGAGTAAGGTTTGTCAGACCTCAAAGATACACAAAATGCATTGGGTGAGAAACTCTTGATGTAAACAAAACGTTTGTTTACAAGAAAATTCTACAGAGCACCTTTTTAAATTAGAAAGAATACTGGAGTTATACTGCTACTGTATGCTCCTTTTTGTATTATATAAGTATATCTTCTCCTTAAATCTTTTAAAACATTTTAGCTAGACCTGTAGCTTTTACTCATCTCTATTCTCCTCTTTTCCCTGTCAGTCTTCTTCTTGCGAGAGTGTGTTTGTAGGCCTGAGTATAGTTTGTCTTTGCATAGTGTTTGTGAAGTGCTGTCTGTCTTTGCATAGTAACAGTGGAGTGCTGCGCTTGTTTGTTAGACTGTCTCTTCTCTTCTTCTTCTCTCTTTTCTGTACTAACGGTGTGTGTTCTGGCCCAGCCTTGGGTAACACACGCTCATACAAACTGCTAGACTGGAATAGTGTCACTGCAGGTATTTCCCCCCTTTTACTGCTCTCACCCACGGGAGTCATGGTCGCTCACTGAAGTTAAACGACGTGCCCGCTCAGCGTGCACCCACCCAATACTGACGTTTAACCAATGTAGACCAGCGAGCCTAACATCCACAAACAAATTCAACATGACCTGGATACTGAGTTCAGTGAGCTGCCATTCTCTTCCCTCTAATCTGTGTGAGTGTGTGCTGAGTTGAGCATGCGCTGCCCCCCCACCCCATCCAGCCTGGCCTGCCCCCCCCCCCCCCAGCTCATCCCGCTGACAAAAGAGCTTCCCTAACATTGTCCCAGCGCTGTTCTAACGCTTCCTGAATCAGCGTCGTGGTCAAACCTGTCTAGACCAGAGAAGGTTTAGGAGGTTTACTCTGATTCAACGGCATATACCACTAATATGAACTTTTAAGTGGCACCTGCCTTCAGGAAACAGTGTGTGGAAAAGTACTGGCATACCACTCCAGGGATAGGTACCTACTGCTGAACAAGTAGCATACCACTCCAGGGATAGGTACCTACTGCTGAACAAGTAGCATACCACTCCAGGGATAGGTACCTACTGCTGAACAAGTAGCATACCACTCTAGGGATAGGTACCTACTGCTGAACAAGTAGCATACCACTCCAGGGATAGGTACCTACTGCTGAACAAGTAGCATACCACTCTAGGGATAGGTACCTACTGCTGAACAAGTAGCATACCACTCTAGGGATAGGTACCTACTGCTGAACAAGTAGCACACCACTCCAGGGATAGGTACCTACTGCTGAACAAGTAGCATACCACTCTAGGGATAGGTACCTACTGCTGAACAAGTAGCATACCACTCCAGGGATAGGTACTGTGGTGGAAAGAAATCCTATACCCGCTTTGCGTGAGTCTTTTCATGCTGAAATACATAATACCAAAAACCAGGTTGTCTTTTAAGTATTTATTCTCTGCGCAGAGAAGGTTCAATCATCACAACAGAGTGCGTACAGTCTCAGTGAGGAAGAACCAAGAAAAAAGTGAACAAGCTTTCTTTATACAGAATGAGCAAAGGTGGGGGCCGATGGCCAATGTTACAGACATCTCGGTCTTAGATTTTTGGTCTCAGACTGATCGGAACAACAAGTGAAAACAAACAGCCAGCAACCAAAGCAAGCAGCCCAAAGGCATTGGCATGGAACATTCTCATACAACACAGTTAGTTATCTATGTGAACAGGCAAGGGAGAATTATTCTTTTGCACAACAGAGACACGGTGAAATTCAACAAAGTCCAGAGCAAAATGACTTATGCATGAATACAATATACTGAGTAGAAATATATACTACGTAAAAAATGACCATTACAGTACCTACTGCTGAACAAGTAGCATACCACTCCAGGGATAGGTACCTACTGCTGAACAAGTAACATACCATCGGCCATTTTTCGATCTTAGCGTCACTCCCTCAGACACTGAATTAAAATAGCATTAAGAGTGAAATGCTGAATTAAAATAGTATCAAGAACAGTGTAATAGAACTGCATCACAGTCTAGCTTGTTAACAAGTCTTATACACATTTATAGTTAATTTGAACTGCATGAACTCACACATGAATGAAAATAAGGAGAGAGAACACCTTGAAAGAGGACTTGACTGCAGCGTCTGGCTGGTATCCTCAATCTCTGATGACGAGTGACTGTAAAACAAACAAAATAGAAACACAATGTTCTGAACTTCTGGAAAGTTCTATGACATCCAGGATAAACGCACTTAAAAGAAGCTTTGAGTGTGCAACTGTGGGTTTGCATGTACCTCACATACGGTATGTTGACATATCAGTGCAAGTCTTTGCAAAAAGTGAATACAACAATACCATACAGTTTAAATCAACAGACATGCCTATGTGATGAGCGGATTACATTAGTTGAAGAAATGAAGCTAAGACAATGGACCACGATGGACTGAAGTTCAATACTAAAATGAGTTTGATCTGGTTTTAATGTTGCTCCTGGGATAACACACATGTAACATTACTGTTAGCGTTACCTTAACTGTTCATCGTCTTGAACACGTCAGTGATTTCTGGTCCCCTTTCCATTTTGATAATCGTCCTGTTTGTGGTCCTACAGTTGGTTTAATAATAGCACAAGTAAACACAAGTTAGGTTACTAATGTTACATCTTAACACTGTAATTGGTTATTAACTTTATTTATGTTAACTTGCTATGCTGTTAGCTAGCTAACCTTTCTAAGGCTAATTATATCCACTTCCAGTAATTACACCCAGTCCTCCTCCACAGCCCTCACAGCAGCTAGTTCCTCTCATACTTTACTCCAGCCATTCTTACTATCTAACCTAATCCATAACGTCACTCTCAAAGGTCTTCTATGCAAAGAGCCTGCTAAAAATCCTATACCTCTATCTTTTACTGCTACCTCGCTGTCAGTATGCATCCACACCATCCGCTTCGGATACAATAATCCTCACATTGCTCAAAATTTAGTGCAACATTCTCGCCCACTTTCTTCGGTTGCCTCAGATGTTCCAAGTTCTCTGCCTTATCCCATCACTTTGACCCATGGCACCCCTGTCATCGTTGAGTCTGGACAAATGGCTACCTTCAGTACATTAGCTCAGATCTCAACTCTGCTCAATCTAGTCCAAAGTAACTAGGGGTTTTGGGGGGTTTGTGGTGCCCGGGTGCCATGACGGATTCCCAATCGAAGCTTCCCACAATGCATTTGGCTGAGTGTGCAAGCTACATAATGTTCAAGCCTCGCATCTCAACCATGTTTTCATTTAATAAATCTGTAAAATGCTTCCATTTGATGGTGTGGTCCTTGCTAGTGAACTGCTAATACCTTGATTGACGTTCCATGAATCCAGTGACAAACATGTTTACGTATACAACAATACTGACTAAACTGCAAGTTATATAAAAAGTTTTATTGGTAAAATACAGTGAACTTGAATACATTCAGTCACAACTATGTGCGCATGCAAGTGTAGCAGAAGGGAGCTTTTATCACTTGCTGGGCCTCGGTGTCAGTGGTGCTGTTCTCCTGCACAGGTGACTCACCTGCGGATCTGTGTCGGTAAGTCTCGATTAGGTCCTGATTTTATTATATTATGGTGTCACGTTATTAACCGCATCTTGCTTATATAGCCGCTGGTAGCAGCACTACATGCCCTCCTCCCCCCTTCTGGAGCGGACAAACATTGCCTGATCGGTAGGTGATTTTGCTAGTTATATACTTTGGTGTTAAGTATTATTCTATTCATTTGATGTCATTCTGTATTACAGGAGACTTTTGGCGGGTTGGAGTAGAAAGCTTTGCCAGAAAGTGGCTACAGCTAACAATGCTCACATGTAAGAACGCTGCTGTTTTGCCTACCCTGTTGTGCTGCATCGCCTACAGGGTCTGACCTGATTTTAACAGAACTGCACCCCGGCTTCATGCTGTTTACGTCAGCATCACTGGGGTTTTAATATAGAAAAACTTATTTTAGCTTGAGCCATTTTACTGTAATCTGACAGGGGATGTTAAGGCCCACTCTGGCATTTGATTTATATACATTGGGTAGCTGATCATCCCCCTTACTGATCAGTTAACCTGAGGTATTTTGGTTTTGTCTTTTCTTATTTTTTCCTTTTTTTATTTTCCTTTCTGAGAACCAGAGCGTGTGGTAATTGTGTTCCTTGTCCCTGTAGGAGCTGTCAAGCCTACGGTGGTGGGGTTGGTGCCTCTTCGTGTTGGTGTCTCCCTTGGTGTGCTGTGTGGTTTGGTGCACCTCTGGATCGGAACCCTCACTGTGTTTGTGTGTGTGAGTGATTTTCGTGCCCACGTGTGATCGGGGTGCCTCCTCTTTTGGGATCCTCACCTGTACTGGTCCACCTCGCCGCTGGTAAGCCGCAGCCCTGCGCCTCTCTTTTAAATAAATGTATAGGCCTAAGGCTCTTTTATTAGTAGTTTGTGTTCAAAATGATCTGTGAATCACTGTTTTTGTAATAAAGATTAATTGTTTGTCGTGGAACCACGTCTCCTGCTAATGAACCTGAGTGTCCTCAGAATCCTTGATAATGTGTGGGTAAAACTTCATCTTTAGTTGAATTTCCTAAAATGGCGTTGTTGTGCTCGGATTAATACTATTGGTATAAATTGTCAAACTTGTTATAAATGGAACAGGGAGAGCGTCCTCTGAGAAGTGGCATGTTTTTGACCGAAATTGTGGCTGCTACGTGCAACAGGTAGTTCTCAAGGTAAACGCTAATGGGTGCTGCCCATGTTCACTCCTCCGCTTCAATCTCAGATCGAGTAGTGTCAAACTAGCTGCAAACAAAAACGTGTTTCCGGTATTATATTTCAAAATAGAGTATCCAGCGACAAACATGTTTGCGTATATAGACTGTGCGTATACAACAATACTAACAAAACTATAAATGAAACAACACATGCTATCGGTAATATATAGTGAATATCAGTCAAGTTATACGTGCGTGCACGCATCAATGATTATTTTTTCACCACTAAATCCTCATCCGCTTTTATTTTGAAGGCAGAAGTAGTAATTTTCTGTCTTTTCCATGTGATGAGAGTGGTTTTGAGTTGGAACTGGTGTGAGATTTCACAGTTCATTCCGCTATATATAAGGCTCCGTGTGCACTGACAAGTCGGACTAGCCAGAGCAGAGGTCAGGAGGATTTAGATCTCCTTGAGTGCCCATCGATTAATCGCCTGATTGCCAAGATGGTCGCGGCACGTTTCCCCGTGAGGATTTTGATGCACAATCGCAAATATCTTCTGTTCGCTGTTCTTCTGTCGCTCGGAGCTGTGTCCGTCTACCATGAGATGTTTGCTGTAAAAACACGGAGCAGTTCTCCCGGTAAGTTTGTGGTTGCCAGCCGGTCACTGTTACGACAGGCTTGCTCAACAAGTGTTTGCCCGTTAAAGTTTTATTTATGCAATGCATCATTTAGACTGCGCTTAGATTTAATAATCAACCTGTAACTGATACACCAGCGAAATAATGGAAAGTGTACACGTAAAAAAGAAGCATTACACAACCTTGCAGAAAGATTAGGCTGCATTCAATCTTTTAAAAAAAACATCTTACAAAAAACAGCAGTTCATTGCCGCACAACAAAGTGCAGCTTAATAAAATACAACAGAGTATTATTGTACTTTTTAATAATAAAAGTTCATGCTTGATACTTAATTTCATGGAGACATTTTCGAACTTAATTACAAGGCTGCAGTTCTTGCGCGCTCTCTCTCTCTCTCTCTCTCTCTCTCTCTCTCTCTCTCTCTCTCTCTCTCTCTCTCTCTCTCTCTCTCTCTCTCTCTCTCTCTCTGGTGGAGAGCGTGGTGGTAGAGAGCGTGGTGAGCGTTGCTAAATGTTTGGTGATTTTTTTTTTCAAACGTTTCATCTTTTTTTCATCCATAGTTCACTGTGTGACTGACTTGTGGTGATATTTTTGTGTGATCAGTGGTATTTTGGCGGACAGAAAACCGTGTTTCTTGCCTCTGAGACGCCGTCCCTGTCGCTGAGACATGGAGTTCGGGTTCAACCCGACCCGTGTGTCCCGGTAGAGGCGGTTCTCCTGGCTGTGGGGGACCGTGTGGGACACGTTAACCTGAGCTATGCCTCCAGGATGAACAGAGGTGTGGTGGTGTTTCTAAAAGAGGAGCGTTTTGTGGCGGATTTAATATCGAGCGGCGTCACGCTGAACGGCGTGTATCTGCAGGTTTCCCCGCTCGCAGTGCCCTCCACCCGGGTCACCGTCTCCGGTGTTCCCCCGTTCATCTCCAACCAGGTGTTGGAGCGGGAGCTGCAGCGCTTCGGGAAGCTGGCGAGCAGCTTCAAAACTGTGGGTCTGGGCTGTAAAGACGATAAACTGAAACATGTCCAGTCCTTCAGGAGACAGGTGTTCATGTTCCTTACCGGTCCTTCTCAGACGCTGGAGGTCTCCTTTAGGGTGAAACACGGGGAGGGACACTACATGCTGTACGCTAGCACAGGTAGCATCAGGTGCTTTGAGTGTGGGGATGTGGGGCACAAGCGGGCCGCTTGTCCTCGCAGGCCGGCCGAAGGGCGCCCCGAGCCGGGGGCCGTACCGGCGGAGGAGCTCGATCACACCCGGGCTCGGCTGAATGATGAGCCGGCGGAGGTCGCTGCTCCGGGGGGGGGGGGGGGGGGGGGGGGTGGGCGATGATCCGCCGACCGAGGAGGAACACAGCGGGCAGACAAACAATCAGGTCGGGGAACAGAGAGCTGATTCAGGCGGAGAAAAAATGATCGATGACAACTCAGCTGTTCTGAGTCTCACAACAGAGGGAAGGAAAGTAGCAGAGGAAGCACTGACAGCAGGAGCAGATGAAGGAATCAGGGAAAGTGGAGCAGGCAGCAGTAAAGGGCCGACAGCTGAAGCTGACCAAAGTCAGGCTGCTGGTCCAGAGCAGGCTGACGTTGCAGAGGACAGCAGCTCTCGGACTGAGCGACCGGAGCCAGAGGACAGCGTGGAGGAGGCAGCCTCCACACGTGATGAACCCAGTGGGTCCAACAGCCAGGTGTCCGGTGGGGAGGACATGGAGCATGACTCTGAGGTAAACATGTCTGCTAGTGGAACCTCCAGCATAAACATAGACCTGTATACACTGGAAGAAATCAACTCATATCTGGATCAAACATTTAATAAGAAATCTGTCAGAATAAGTGATTACTTCAGTGATGTCACCAAATTCCTTCGATCAGTCCACACATGGAGGCACCTTCTGGAGGAGAAGAAGCGTTTCCGCCTTAAAAAGCAGATCACTCTCCTTTACAAAGCACAGAAAGGTAGAACTGTTCAACAGACGAAACCCTGATGATCATGGTCTCCACAGTGTTTGTGTCTCTGTCCTGCTCTCTGTCTCTCTGCTCTGACCCCTCAAAGCAGAGCCTCAACATCACACCGTTGAACATCACCGGTGGAGAGATGGACAGAACCGGGCCTCAGTACCTGAAGTCTCCACTGAAGTCAAAGCCACTGAGATGCTCTGGGCAGCGTCTCCTCATGGAGGTGTGAGCGTTGCTTTAAACAGCTGCAGGCTGGAGTCAGAAGAAGCTCTGGAAGCTGCTTCGCTCCATCCAGCTCAGCTTCTGGGGTCGTCTACAAGACGGGGAACCGGACTACGGATCGAACGCAGACCTGGTCTTGCTGGACGACGTTAAAGAAGAAGAAGTCTGCTGATGGGAACCGATGAACCGCGGTGCCTTCAGGGGACGATCCGGTCTAACGGATTGGAAACTATTGGACATATGAAATCTAAGACTTTTCTTGAGTCTGTTGTACTTTTTGATCTTTAGTTCAGGTTGAAAGTTCAACTTTGACTGATGACTGAAGTAAAAAGATGAGTTTCATGTTTGATATGTATGTTTCTGTGGTTGGAGGAGTTGTTTTATTTCTTATTTATTTGAATTCATGATGTGACAGTAATCTGTTCTGGATCAATAAAAGTTTTTTTTTTTAAAAATCAAAAAATCTCGCTCGCTCGCGCGCGCGCACATGATGTGTGTGCTCGTGCGCGCACACATCAAATTTACTTTAAAATGAACAGTTATTACTAGATTATGGGTCAAGAAATGTGGTCAACACACATCTCCCCAAGGTTTGGTTGTTGTCTGTTCTCACACTCGTAGCTCTGCCGGGTGGCTGGAAGTCCCTGTCGCACTGGAGAGCTCTTATGTTTTGTTCATTTACATTTTCTTTGTGAAATAAGCCCCGACGGTACTGGTGTTTCTATTAGTACGTTTTAATGATTTGATGTAATTTATTATCACGCTGCAGATGCATTTGGTCTGCTCTCTCTGTCGGGCTAAGTTTCTCCAACTGCACACACGCACAGACACAGACACACACAAAGTGCATGCTGATAGCCGCTGTGGTGAAGTGAACCAGGTGAAGTGAACGATGCATGAGTTGACGGCAACCAGAGATTGGCAGTATTTCTGTTACTTGTATTTGAAATACGTATTTCAATTACTTTTGCGTATTTTTAGGGCCCGAGCACCGACGTAGTCGGAGCGGAGGACCTATTGTTATTCTAATTAGGGCCCGAGCACCGACGTAGTCGGAGCGGAGGACCTATTATTCTAATGTTTTTTATTATTATTATTATTATTATTATTATTATCGTACCAGTTTCATCGCAAAAAGGAGGTGCTTGGGATACTGGGAATCTTTTGAAATTTGGCACAAAATTCAATCGTGGTGAAAATTCCAGTATTATTGGGGTGTCCAGCTGCGGCATGACATTTTGGCTCGATAGTGCCCCCTACAGAGTAGCCCCAACTTTGGGTTTCACCTAGCTGTAGGAAATTTGGTAGGTATGTGGAACGTGATGGGACGTACAAAAAAGTCAAAAGGAGGTATATCCTAAACCAAACAGGAAGTCGGCCATTTTGAATTTTATGACGTTTTTGGACCGTTTCAAGGCGCCGTACTTTAACGAACTCCTCCTAGAGATTAAACCCGATTGCCTTCAGATTTGGTCAGTATGCTCTTGAGACCTTGGCAGTGAAACGATACTCAAAGATCAAAAAGTTATCGAACTATGTGTCCGTGGCGTGGCGTCAAAAAAACACCATTCGCCATGAAACAGGAAGTTGTTGTAACTCGGCTGTACATTGCCTAATCTGCTCCAAATTTCTCAGATGTCATAACATCCTGACCCTGAACACATGTATATGACAATTTAGAATCATAGTAATAGCGCCACCTAGTGGCAACAGGAAGTCATAGGTTGTGTACTTTGACACCCTACTGCTCACAGATTAATCGGATTCCTCTCAAATTTTGTCACAAAAGCCTTAAGACCTTGATAATGCTTCATTGTGAAAATTGTAGGAAGTTGTCGAAGCGTGGCGACGTGGCGGCTCTGCGAATTTCGATCCTTCGCCATGAACGAATAAACTGATGTAACTCGACTCCGCATCATCAGATCTTTACCAGATTTCACATGTTTGATTAAACTCCAGGCCTGAAGACATCTGCAAGCCAATTTTTAATCAGTCATAGCGCCACCTACTGGCAACAGTAAGTTAAAGTCTTTATACTTTGGCTTGTTTCTCTTAGTTGGAAAATCAGATCAACATCAAATTTGTTCCACACAAATGTAAGAAGTTCATAATGCCAGTTCTCCAAGCTTTTGATGTTTTGTCGAACGCCGTTGCCGTGGTAACGCAGTCTTCGCCGTGAAAAACGCCGATGGTCATTTGGAGAGGTTAAAAAAGCTCGAAACAAGCAAACTTGACACACAGATCACAAGGCCAAAATGTAGTTATATAATATGATTTTATTCAATCAGAGTGTTAAATCGGCTCAATAGCGCCCCCTACAAAATTTCGACGAAGCAGCCCTCGCAGTACGTTTCACATAGAATAACAAAATTTGGTAGGCACATGTATCACATGTGGACTCAAATAAAAGTCTCTTGGGGCCATGCCCTAAACCCAACCGGAAGTCAGCCATTTTGAATTTAGTCTGAATTTCTAGTGTCGTTTTTGCAATTTCCAGGTGCTCTACTTTAACAAACTCCTCCCAGGGAATTAATCAGATCAACTTAGAATTTGGTCAGAACAATCTAAAGACCTTTGTGATTAAAAGTTACTCAAAGCTTGTTGTTTCGTGAAATGCCGTTGCCGTGGCGATGCATTCCTCGCCATGAAAAACAAAGGTGTTTTTGAGGGGCTAAAAATACTCAAAACAAAATCAAACTTGTCACACACATTTAAAATCCTGAATGTAGTTATCTGATGTGATTTTAATGCTTCAGAGTGGCAACTCGGCTCGATAGCGCCCCCTACAATATTTCGACGATGCAGCCCTCGCAATGCGTTTCACCTAGATGTATGAAATTAAGTAAGCAGGTGTATCACATGTAGACCTAAAAAAAGTCTTGGGGGTCCATGCTCTAAACCCAACCGGAAGTCAGCCAATTTGAATTTTGTATGAATTTTTTGTGGTTTTATTTCCTTTTCCAGGTGCTGCACTACGAACTCCTCCTAGGGAAATAATCCGATCAGCTTAGAATTTGGTCAGAACAACCTAAAGACCTTAACGATTAAAAGTTACTAAAAGCTTGATGTTTCATCGGATAACATGGACTTGGTGTCACGGCAATTTTACATGATTCGCCATCACCCATCCAGCTTTTTTAACTCAACCTTACTTTGTCAAAACTGCCCCAAACTTGACATGCTTGATTGCTGTCGTGATTTTAGGACTTCTGCATGCCAATATTAACTCATAGTCATAGCGCCACCTACTGGCAACCACAGACGTAAACAGAATTCTTTAATAACAGCGGCCCAAACAGGGTTTGTGGGCACACCATGAGAAAAAGACTTCTCTGATCTAAATATGTGCAAACTAAGATGCTTGGAGAACAAAAGTTAATCAACAGTGTTTTTCAAACCATGTCAGTGGGCATTAGTATAAATGATCTGTCTAGAGCTTCTACATGAGAATCAGGTTAAATGTTACAATGAATGCTTCACACTACAATCTAAAGTTACAGAAGAGCTTAAAATGAAAACAGTGTCAAATTAAAGTGTTCAAGTAAAAACAAATGACACTGCTGTTCTGTTAACTTTCATGTAAGTCCAAATACAATCAGTAGGACACTGCAGGGAGTTGAACTCCATCCCAGTAACCTGACAGTTTATGTTACAAATACTGAAGCACATTCACACGTTCATTTTCTTAATGATCTTAACAGGCTTAGATTTATGATTGTATTGGAGGTACACTCAAAACATTTGAGGCTTAAGACTTGGCAACATGGTCTTGCTATGCTGCTGGTCGACGCAGGAAATATCATCTAACTTGTGCATGCAGTGTATGATGGTCACAGAAATGCATTGCCGCATCAACCAGAGTCCTGCCAGTACCCTCGACGTGTGTGACGTTGCGAGGGCCCGATCAATGCTGCTTGCAGCTTTAATGTAATTTGTATTTGATAGGACCGATAAAAAAATCTAACGTATTTTGTAACAAAATACTTTAGAGTGGAGTCATTTTGTATTTAAAATACTCAAAATACTTTCTCCACGAATCAAAAAACAGTTCATGAGTTCAGTCTTCAGATCTTCAAGTTCAACGGATTGTCTATCAAATATTTATCTGAGTGTGACAGATGTCAATTAGCTTGATGTATAATGTATGTCTGGGTCTGGCTACATAGCCTATTGAATATACATGGTGATGGTTATAATATCAGGCTAGCGATCGATGCTAACATGCTAATGACGCTAGCATGCTGTCTAGGCTAGTGCATAGCCAGTGTTTAGCAAGTTAGCTTATCAGTCGAGTAGCTAGCTGTAGGAAGAGGGAGATTGGGAGCTTGTATGTTCATGATAACCTTATCAAGAGACGTCTGACTATCTAATCTTGCACTATGCTGTATCTTCTCAATGTGAATGTCATAATTCCATATCACTTACTGGCATATAGTTCACAGTTAGCCAGGCTATGACAGTATATGTTCATTTGTTAAAAAAAACATTAAATATCCAATTTATTTTATTTAAAAGGAATATTATGAAAGTATTCTTAGTTGTATTTCATACATTCTACAGTTGGCCAGGTGGACAACATGTCTCAGTACAGTAATTTATATAGGCTCTTTACCTGTGTACAACTGGTTTTAATTCTATATTTTGCTTTTATAGTATACATAGGCCTAATGTGTGATGCTATTCATATGTGGTGAATATTTTCTTGTTGATACAAAGCCAAAGTTTATGGGCTGTTAAGTCCCATTTTAATATATATATGTGTGTGTGTGTGTGTGTGTGTGTGTGTGTGTGTGTATATATATATATATATATATGTGTGTGTGTGTGTGTATATATGTGTGTATATATATATGTGTGTGTGTGTGTGTGTGTATATATGTGTGTATATATATATGTGTGTGTGTGTGTGTGTGTGTGTGTGTGTGTGTGTGTATATATGTGTGTGTGTGTGTGTATATACACACACACACACACACACACACACACACACACACATATATATATATATATATATATATATATATATATATATATATATATATATATATATACACACACACACACACACAGTGCTGTGAAAAAGTATTTGCCCCCTTCCAGGTTTCTTATTTTTTTGCATATTTGTCACACTTAAATGTTTCAGATCATCAAACAAATTTTAATATTAGACAGAGATAACCTGAGTAAAGACAAAATGCAGTTTTTAAATGATGATTTAATTTATTGAGGGAGAAAAGCTATCCAAACCGACTTGGCCCTATGTGAAAAAGTAATTGCCCCCCCTTGATAAATCATGAATGAACTGTGATTTTTTTGGAAAGCTGAGTTCAATTTCACTAGCCACAGTTGAAACACTTACAAGTCATGTATCAAGGCTGCTCAGAGGTCTGTCTCTGAGTCTCTGATATTTATACTTCAGATAACACACAAGTGCGTTTGCACAGAATCATTTGCATAAAGGTACGTGGCATGTCTTGAACTTGCCCCTTCCGCACAAGCAAACGTCATCTTTACGTTTAGTAAGATATACAATCGTCCCTTACAGAAGGTCACAGTGACTGCTAAACGAGGAACATCTGAGTTAACGAGTGTGAAGAGATTTCACACAGTAGTCACAGACTTCACGGAGCCTTGTATGTTAAACAATAACAACTGATCATTCTAAAAGTTATTTTTCTCCAACATATAGGTTGCATATTTGTGTGTAAAAAAAAAAAAATGTCTCTCTAGCGCCCCCTAGAAGTTGGACCGGAGACGCCCCTCGGCAAGTATGTCCAATTGACTTGAAATTCAACACACATGTTCACCTCCGCTAGCTCTACAAGGTGACCTGGAGGGGGGCCGTGTCGGAACCACGCATGCTGACTACGGGGGTTCCGCAAGGTTCAGTCCTGGGCCCCCTTCTCTTCTCGCTCTACACAACATCTCTGGGTTCTGTTATTCGCTCATTCGCTCGCATGACTTCTCCTACCATTGTTATGCCGATGACACCCAGCTGGTCTTGTCATTTCCCCCCGGTGACACCCAAGTGGAGACGCGCATCGCTGCATGCTTGGCTGACATCTCAAAGTGGATGACGACACACCACCTCAAGCTCAACCTAGACAAAACCGAGCTTCTGTTCCTCCCGGGGAAGGGTTGCCCGCACCGGGACCTGTCCATCACCATTGATGATACCATGGTGACGCCAACTCGGACTGCGAGGAACCTGGGTGTGACCCTAGATGACCAACTGTCATTCTCAGCAAACATTTCATCCGTTACACGCTCCTGCAGATTCCTGCTCTACAACATCAGGAGGATTCGTCCCTTCCTAACTGACGAGACGGCGCAGGTTCTCATCCAGGCTCTTGTCATCTCCCGCCTGGACTACTGCAACTCTCTACTCGCCGGAGCCCCGGCGACAGCCATCAGACCTCTGGAGCTTGTCCAGAAAGCCGCAGCTCACCTGGTGTTCAATCGCCCCAAGTTCTCCCACACAACTTCCTTTCTCCGTTCTCTACACTGGCTACCTGTAAGAACTCATCCAGTCTAAGACTCTGGTGCTAGCCTACAGGGCAGTGAAAGAAAACCCACCTCTTCAGGAAGTGCTACCCTGAGCCTTCCACTTAGCACTTAATGTATTCATACTAGCTTGTTGCACTTATTGTATTCATATTACTTATAGCACTAACTGTTTTTCTTGTTTTTGCACTGTACTTTGGCTCTGAGTTATGCTCTGCTTCATGCTCTTAGATGCTTGTTTGGAAAAGGAAATGTACTTATGACTTCTGGTGACTAGTAGTTCTTTTGATTACCAATGTTGAATGCACTTATTGTAAGTCGCTTTGGATAAAAGCGTCTGCTAAATGACTAATGTAATGTATAAAAAAATCTCTCAAACACCTAAACTCCACCTACTTAGATTTTCCACCATTTTGATTTTTGTGAAAAACACATTTTTGCAAACTCCTCCTACACGCTGAATCCAATTGCTACCAAATCTGCTCTGGATCATTATTGGATCTACATCATCAACATTTATTAAACGTTTTTGATATCTCTTTGCGTTTACAAGATATGGACCAATAAACTTCTTAGGGGCGTAGCTTATATATCAATACACATCTTCTTAACCATTTGTCCTAAAATCGCCAAATTTACAGCATATGTGCACATCGCATACCGTAACATATCCTGACATTTTCATTTCATTCAACTACTAGGGAGCGCTACAGTAAACCCGCCATGTTTTTTATCACTTTTTGCAGTTTTCAGCCTTTGTACTTTAACAAACTCCTCCTACAGAATTAATGGCATCAACCTCAAATTTGGTCAGGATGTTCTGCAGACCTTTGTGATGAAAAGTTATCAAATTCGTGAGTTTTCATGGAAGAACCTTGACGTGGCGTGGCGGCCATTTTGCCTCATTCGGCATGAACAATAAAGTTGTTATAACTCAAAGGTATATTATTCAATCTGCAAGAAATTACATATGCATGATGCTACTTCAAGTCTGAGCATATATCAATGGCAACATTTTCAATAACTCATAGCGCCACCTACTGGCAAAAGGAAATGTCATATTTTATACTTTAATTTACTCCTCCTAGCCAGTTGACCGGAACAGTCTTTCATTTAGTAAGGACAGCCTTATGACATTGAAGATGCGTCATAATGAATATTGTGAGTTTTTGTTGAACGCTGTTGCCGTGGCATCATGTATGAAACTTGATAGGTACATGTATTCCATGAAGACTTAGAAAAAAGTCTCTTGGGACCATGCTCTAAACTGTACTGGAAGTCGGCCATTTTTATTCATGTGTGAATTTTCCCTTGATTTCGGACAATTTATAGGCGCTATACTTTAACGAACTCCTCCTAGGGACTTTGTCAGATCCACTTAAAATTGTGTCAGTATAATTTTAATACCATTGTGATTAAAAGTTATCAAAAGCTTTACTGACGAAATGGCTTAGCCGTAGCGGGCGGCTACTTTACGTGATTTCGTCAGACTCGCGGGCGCGCTGTCCGACGGTTGCGGACACCCTCGGCCGCGCAAGCCGGAGTCCCGCCGGCACCCCCAACATGCGGGAGGATGCAAGGGTTGTTCATTGCTGCCTGCAGCTTTCATTTAAATATAATTTTTAATCCTGTTCTGAATTCCATTTTTTTTTTTACAATTCTATATACGTTTTAAAAAGCAATTATGGTCATGTAGAAAAGCAGAGTATTGATAAGAGTAGCTCTTAGTTGTAATAAAATCCTGAAGGCTACCATAGTTCTCCAACACGCTTAGAAAGGGAGGGGTGAGTTTAGGGGTATTTAGTTGGTTGCAATCTGCAGCCTCCCCACTAGATGGCACTAAATCTTACACACAGGGCCTTTAAATGTCCACTTTAAATGATTCTGTGGGCAGATTTTTTTTCTATTGGGCACTTTTCCCACATTTTTTAAATAATCCTTTAATAGAGAAGAACAATATTTAGTTCAGTTAATAATAAGCAGTTTTTACAAACAAAGCACAGTCATTTTTAATTGCTTGAATTTGATGACAGAATTAATAAAAAAAAAAAAGAACAACAAAACAAATGCATTATCAGAGCTGTGGGGAATATTGTGACAAAAAGGAAACACAAGAGGGCAAGTAGGAAGACTGGATGAGTGCAGATGGAGATAAAAATATTCCTCTCTTGCTTTTCTTAACCGCCACTCTAGAATTACGTGTGTTGCCAAAATTGGCCCACATGTCTCAAGAGTGTGTTTGGAGATCTCACCCTGGTGATAATGACAGACTCTGAGTCCACTGGCGCTGTAATCCCAATTCACTGACTGACTCCACAAGCTCACAAAAAAGCCAACACTGAGGACCTCCTTTTTAAAATGTACCCTATAATTTGAAAGATGACTGAAGAGGTTAGAAGGAATAATATTTCTGCATCTGCTCAGCTAGACTGCCAGAGATTTTTGCTGACACGAGTGCCAAGTAATAGCAGCTCATTGGAGTTACATTCAGTGGTCATAAACGTTGAATTGAAACAGGGAGTGGTTGGGACTCTGTTGGGACATTGGGCTCCATTGTTAGCTCAAAACAAAACGTTACAAAGCTTGTAACACCCGGAGTGACGGGACCTGCTACCAAGCATCAAGTGAGTTAGATTTATAGCATTGGATGTGATGGTAGTCTACGTAGTATGGAGTCATTCAAAGGCATGGTTGTCACTGTAGCAGAACATTGTCTGTGCCATGTTTTCAGTAGCACTGTTTGAGATTTGGCTTACAAGAGTTTGTCATTCATCCATGTACATGTGCACTTCCTCTCACAAACGCTCGCTCTTTAAATAAGCAGATTTTCAAATACCACCAGCCATAAGGAGCAGATTGAGCCATTAGAATACATTTTGTTTAAATGCAAAGTCAGCAGGATGCCAAACAGGTAGATCTCAAGGTAAACGGTAATGGGTGCTGCCTCCTGGGGAAATCACACATTTCTTTCAAATCATCAGAAGAAACATTGTGACAGTGTTCTTCTTTGCACAGTCTATGCATATCTGCCTGTCAGCTGATGTTTTCACCCACTTCCTCAGGTATGAATCTTGACCGCAGAAGCTGGAAGGGAGTCGTGTTTAACAAAATAGTAAGTTTGATGCATTGAAAAAGAAGTGGTGATAGAAAATATGGTGATGCAAGAGTATGTGTTTGTGTAGGAAAGGATGGAGGAAACCAAGCTAACACTTGTGTGTATGTGTGTTTTCCAGTTCGGAGGGGACCATCAACCAGGGGATTCAACTGTTAGGGGGTTCAACTACACTCCACCAACCTGGAAACCAGAGGTGTGTGTGTGTGTGTGCTTCTGTGTCTACAGTGCCTGCATGCAAACACTCTGTCTCCCCTTTTTTTAATTACCTGCTCAGGCCTGCCCAATTTCCTCCCACCTCAGTGCATTTACCTCTGTATAAAGTGTGTTTCCTGCAGCAGAATCAGCTTCAGTAGCCTCCATTGCTCTGTCATAGCGCTGTGCTTTGGCCAGTTGCTTGCACCTCATGTTTAATTTTTGGGGGAAGCTGTTACTGTGTCTGGCTCTAATTAGTGTTGGGCAACTTAACGCGTTATTATATTTATATATTATATTATATATTTTTTTAAATGCAATACACACCGTTGATGCCAGCAAATCACCCAAACAAACAGTGGAGGGGGGCTGCGGCAGACTACGTTGGATGCAGCGTGTGGGAGAAGTATAGATAAACAAAAGCAAGACAAGCTAACAAATCCCACAGCGGAGTGGATAGCTACAAACTGCAGGCCGATTAGTATTGTGGAAGATGTCGGTCTGAGGAACGTTCTCAAGGTGCGTTCGCGTTGCGTTTGGTGTGAACGCACCTTTAGGATCGCAACGAATGACGGCACGTATGAGCCTCCCTCAAGACGCACCATCACAAGAAGAATACACGAGTTGTATGAAAAGGAGAGGACTACAAAAGCGACAGCGTTGCAACGTGCACCAGCTGTAGCTCTCACTGGAGACTACTGGACATTGCTGGGTAACCATAATTACCTCAGAGTTACAGTGCATTATATTGATGAACAGTGGGAGCTGCATTCACATGCTCTGACTAATGAAAAAAGAAGACAGATATTTTGCTTAAATGTGCGCGGAACATTTTATTCATGTTGCACAGCAGTGGAACGGTTCAAATAAAGTCAGCACACTTAGCACAGATAGTGCAAGAAATATAACTGCTACTGTGTAAAGGGAATACTGCTGTTAAAAAGCACCTTATTTGTTTAAAGTGTTTGCAAACCAAATGTTATTGCACTTTTGTTCATATAGCAGTACTTTTAGAATAAAAATGCACAATACAATACTTTGGAATTAATTATTGAACTTTGTGCATAACAATGCGATTAAAAATTTGAATCATTGCCCAGCACTAATTATAATAGTTTCACAAAGTGTACATCCAAAAAGGGTTGGGCGGTATGACAATATATACAAACGATCAGTGATTTCCAGTTGCAACAGTGGTGCTGGTATTGTTCTCACCTTGTGAGGATGTGTGTGTCATCATGGAAAACTGTGGTCCTGGACACACCTACTGTAGCAGGAACTACCACAGAACTAGTATTTTGCTCGGTGTTTATATTTCTGTCTGTCTCTGGAACGATTTTGTCACTGCGGCAGCATCACAACTGTGCAAGATGCAGTCACAAAACTTTACAGGTGTATAGTTGAGATCAAAATGATCCCCCGTTACGCGTTTTGTTTTTTTTGCAAGATCATCTTTTATAGTTTTTTATACTGTTTATTCTAGGAGATATCCCTGGAATATATAGATAGATCTATATATAGATCTATATCATTTACCTCTCTCTCTCTCTCTCTCTCTCTCTCTCTCTCTCTCTCTCTCTCTCTCTCTCTATAGAGAGATATCTATATATCTATCTATATATATCTATATCTATATATCTATAGATATATAGATATATCTATAGATATATCTATATATATATAGAGGACATTTTCAGCTCAGGTTCAAACTGCACCATCTTTTCATTAAATACATTTGAGAAGTTGAACATTTGGGTCGCGGCTTGTCATTAAGGGGTGATGGTGGGTCCCGCAGCCAGACCAGTTGAGAACCACTGCTCTAGTGGCTTTCAGCTATGCAAATAGTATTGATTTTATCATTTGCATAGATTGTTAGATGTTTGAGGGTTTTACCTCCACCCTAATTCAATGTGGTGTTCAAAACACAGAAAAATTAAATACAATTTTTTTTTGTGGATTATTTCAGATTAATTGGATTCTGTGGAGATAAATTGTATTTTTTTTAATGTAATTTCATAATGTTTTGAGCACCACATACAACATTCTATTCACCTCTATAGAATAAGGATGGAGCCAGGTATTTTAAAAACCTGAGCAAATAAATTAAACCAAAACTATGTGCATGGCTAGATACCACTAATGGTAATGTTTTATAATTTGGCTGAACTGACTCTTTAAATAAAAGTATGAAGTATGGTTGATAGTAAGAATCGGGTGTCAGTTGAAATCAGAAGTCCTGTCATTGTAAATTAAATGGTATTTAAGGAAGTCTGTATTTGTTGGTTTTAGTTTGCAAAGTACTGAGGCCAGATGGTTAATTGTCCCACTGCAGACTTACTGCAGCACAAACAGCAGTGTGTTTTTAGCATCGTCTTCACTCTCTGTATACTTCCTGCAGTATAAGGGACGGGCTAATCTGCACGTCTTTGAAGACTGGTGTGGCAGTTCTACAGCTGACCTCCGCAAGAACCTGCACTACCCTCTGTATCCTAATGTGAGTAAAACCTTTATCTTCCGAGTTCACTCAGTTGCCATTAATTATATCTAATCGATAAATTACACATTTAACAAGGCTAGCACCATGGCAGTATGGATGGAAATGTTGGTCGGTCTACCACTTTGTTCCAGACGGAAGTATCTTAGCAACTATAGGAAGGATTCCCATTGAAATTGTGTACAGGTATTCATCGTGCAAAGACATACACAAGTGTAGTCCAACACACACGGTTGTTTTCACTCAGAGTTGCATTCTACATCCACATGCTAGATCCTCATGCCCCTGGACTCAAGATGTAGTCTCACTTTGAGTAAATATCATGGCTGATTCTCGAAGTTTGCCTTTCCTCGCTTTTTCAGTCCAGGGTTACAGTGCAGAAGCTGGCCATCACTCCTCAGCGGACCAACTACGGAATCAGGATATTTGGTTATCTACATCCATATACTGATGGTACAACATGTACTTTTTGAACTAGTTCCTGTCTGAAACCACACTCAGTGCATGCATGCTATATATCTCCATCTATCTCTCCCTCAATCTGTCTCTTTTTATCTCCTTTTTTCTCCTCGTTTCTCAGGAGAGTTTGTGTTTGGTTTGAGCTCTGATGACAACTCTGAGTTGTGGCTCAGCACAGATGACTATCCACTTAACTTGCAGTTGTTGGCATGGGTTGGGAAGGTACGTGGGACTGTTGTCTTCTCAATGGGAAAAAGTATTTTTTTCACACCTTAAACTGTAATGTTTGTTTTCATGTGGGCTTTCTTTTTCTAGGAAGGCACAGAATGGACAGCCCCGGGCGAGTTTGATAAGTATGCCAGTCAGATCTCCTCACCAATAAAGTAAGTTTGCACCAGATGATATTATACTGATACATCAACAGTTGATGTCAACAATGTGAATACATGAACACACAGTGTAGTTACTTAAACAAATATCCATTTTATCTTTAAAGCCACTGGGGGGCGAACAGGAGAACTTGTTCGGATGCATGTTCATGCCACAAACATTTCACTGTCCAGTGCGCTGTCTTTCTTTCGATCCATATGATCCGTTTATTCAGTTTGCACATTGACACCATAGCAGAACACCACAGGATACTGCATGACAGTATAATACAACACCTGGAGACGCTACGCTGACACGCTTGCTGACACGCTTGCTGACACGGTCAAAAACTGTTAGCTTCCTGTCCACACACCTGATTCTCATCACCAGGCACTTCCCTATATGCGCTTTTAGCTCAATGCGCCACCCTGTGTTCAGTGTCAGAACTGCTATGTGTAAACACACCCCATGTTTCCCTCAAAGACAAAATAAAACAATAAAACCACATTATACACAGTATTGTTTGGTTTGTGTAATTAACCCACATCAGCGACATCAAAGAGTGTAGCGATACATTTGTAATTTGATCACAGCTGTGTTTGTCGAGTATTTTACAACAGGTGTGCACGCAACTCAGCCAATCATAACCAAGGACCCGAATTAACTGACAGGGGTATCTGCCTCATACAACAGAACTTCTGACATATGGGATGTCACTTTTGTCCTTGTCACCCTTCCACTTCAAACCCCTGAGAAGGGCATTAGGCTTTTTTGTTAAAATACTTAATGCTCTTACTAATACTGCGACTACTACTACTACTACTACTACTACTACTACTACTACTTCTTCTTCTAATGGTACTAATACTTCTACTAAAAATAATACTTCTACTACCACTACTACAAATGCTATTACTACTAATACTACTAGTACTGCTATTACTGCTTTTATGTATTACTACTACTACTTCTACTAATACTACTACTACTTCTACTAATACTACTACTACTTCTACTAATACTACATTACTACTACAGCTATTACTATGACTACTACTACTGCTGCTATTACTACTACTACCATTATTACTATTATTACTACTACGACTACTACTTCTACTAATACTAATGTTATTTCAACTACTACTATGATCACTACTACTATTACTACTGCTCCTACTAATAGTTCTACTACTTCTATTACTACTACTACTACTACCACTACTACTACTACTTTTACTACTATTACTTTGACAGTAAAATCATTTAGCTTCAAGCTTTTCCTGCATTGTAATATAGTTCTTAGCTTCTTTAGATAATACAGTTTAGCTTCCAACTCTGACAGTTATACATTTCAACTAGAAGGGGTTTCAGCAGTGCAGTTCAATGCTTTTGGCCTTCAACATTTTTCAGACAGGTGGTCTCCCATTTCTGTATTTTCGGCAATTTTTTTGCGATTCATTTCAGCGTTCATTCCAACACATTTTCTGCAGGAAATGCATTTTCTAGTCTCTCAATAAAAACAACCCAAACTGCCCTAATTTTAGCAATATATATTTATCAGAGCTTGATCTGCCCAATCCGTCTCTTGCAAGTTCCCTTCTTTTTTTATGTAAGTGCAAAACTAAATTGCAGGAGTGTCCTTTCAATCACAACAAACCAATGCCTAAATGTAAGCACCTCTAACAACACTGACACACTTATGTTTATGTGTGGCCTTGTTTGTGCAGATTATTTAGACTTCAAAAAGTTTGTTTGAATACATGACATATTACATTAATTCCACAAGGGTGTAAACGTTTATTCAGAGTGTCTGTTTGAAGATTCTCAAGTAGGACAAACCTGTAAGAGGAAGATCAATTGATCTAGAAGTTTATGGTTGATTAATCCTTTCTCTGTGATGCTGTTATTCACTTAATCTAGTAAGGGGACAGAGCCACACCTCCCACACTGACACACTCACAAATACGAATAGGGATCCTGACAACTGCATCAGCTAAAGTTTGCAGAAATGTATTTAGATAAAACAAAGAGTAAAGTATTAAAATGACCCTAATTAAAACAAATATGTAATATCTGCTTCATCAGCTTTAAGAGGCCCCAGAGAAAAGAGACTGATACACAGATTTGTATCTGACCATGGTAGATGCTGTTTCCTTTTATCTAGTTAAGTCAAGTTCATTTACATAACACAATAGCTCAAATTTGCCTCAATTTACAATCTGTACAGCATACAACAAGATTTGGATAAATAAAAACTCCCCAAAAAACTTTTAATGGTGAAAAAATGAAAGAGCAGCCACCTCCACAGATCCTGCTCTTAGAGCAACATGGTTGTTTTTCTTTGTAGAAACAGTTTAGATTGCGTCAGATGTGACTATATTGAAGTACTGAATATTAACTTTCACTTTCTGACAGGCTGTCTGCTCAGAAGAAGTACTTTTTTGAAGTTCTCTACCAGCAAAACAATAGAGGGACTGACCATGTGGAGGTGGGAGTAAGTATATAGACTGCAGTCATAGAAAATGTCCTCTCCTTCATTCTTAGTCTCATTTAATTTGGTCCAACTCTCATGTCAGGTATGTGGTCATTTTCATGTGCAATGTGAGAAATAAAGTGGAAGAGACATGCAGTTCTTTGTGCTGGTTTTCACACAGTGGCGGCTCCTGGACCAAGACGTTGGGTTCAAGGTTATTGAATCCAGTGACATCTCCCTTTATGTTGGTAAGTACAAAAACCCACTTCATTCCTGTTACTTAAAAATACATCATTCAGTGAATTCAGTGAGCTCAGGGTTCAAGCTCTATCACAAAGTGTCTCATAATCCAAAACTGTTTGCCTATCAGTGGTTTTCTTTTACAATAAACACAGCACTTGACTTATTCTGATACACTGTGGCTTCGTCCGACAGATGAGTCTGCCTTGCCGATGGATGTCGTAGCCCACATACCACAGACGGCTGCAAGTCACCAGCCCACCCCCACAATACAGCAGACTGGTGCAGAAGACATGCTGAGGGAAGACCCACGAGACACTCTGCACAAAGGTGAGAGCTGTTTCTCTTTTGCCCTATTTCTTCGCCTCGCAGCAGATAAATCACCTCATCCTCCATTTCCTACCATTAATTGCAAGTGTTTTACAACGTATTTCCTCATGCTGAACGCACAAAGTGATTGTATCTCAAATCTGTGTGTTGTGTTTGTCTGCAGTGCCTTTGATAAACAACATGTTTCTAGAAGATGTCCTGCCTAACTGCTCTTACAAAGCCAGCTACACAATCAAAGGCGTTCCTCTCGGCCGTTACCAAGGACTGTCGTATGTATGTATTTATATAGTTTGTTTATTAGGGCCCGAGCACCGACGTAGTCGGAGCGGAGGACCTATTGTTATTCTAATGTTTTTTTATTATTATTATTATTAGGGCCCGAGCACCGACATAGTCGGTAGCGTAGGACCTATTGTTCTTCAAATGTTTATTATTAGGGCCCGAGCACTGACGTAGTCGGTAGCGTAGGACCTATTGTTCTTCTAATGTTTATTAGGGCCCGAGCACCGACATAGTCGGTAGCGTAGGACCTATTGTTCTTCTAATGTTTATTATTATTAGGGCCCGAGCACCGACGTAGTGCTCTTTTATTTACTCCTCCTAGCCAGTTCACCAGATCAGTCTGAAATTTTGTAAAGATAGCCTTAACACGTTGATTATACATCATCATGAATATTGGGAGTTTTCGTTGAACGCTGTTGCCATGGCAACGCATCATTCGCCATGAAAAAGTAGGCTGATGGATCAGTGGCTTGCCATTTTGATTTTTGTGTCATTTTTTAATGGATTTAGGCTCATTTCTAGTCGCTATATTTTAACGAACTCCACTTACGCACTTTGTCGGATCCACTTCAAATTTGGTCGGTATAGTCTCAAGACCTTTGTGATTAAAAGTTATCAAAAGCTTTACGTTTGACGGAATGGCTTAGCCGTAGTGGGCGGCTACTTTACGTGACTCCCCATGAAAAAATCTGATGTAACTCAGCCGGTCTTAAGCTCCTAAACTTCCCATGCTTGATAACACTCATGGCCTGAGGATGTCTACAAGCTAATTTTCACTAATACTCACAGCTCCACCTGCTGGCCAACGTAATTCTGCGTTTTTTGACAACCGGCATCCGATTTACATGACTTTTACACAATGTCGTCTACAGTTGTTATAAAGCAACATAATACATGTTTGTGCATGTTCTGTAGCACCACACAGCGGATACAGGATGCTGTGGACTATTTGCAGAGCATCATTTCCTGCATCACGCGGTCCAAGCAGAAAAAAGCATCGGACTCGTAAGAGCGTTCTCCGACTGTCGCAGACGATCTCGGCTGCATATGTTGGAGTCCCGTCGGCACCCCTGACGTGCGGGAGGAGGCGAGCTTTAATTATTAGGGCCCGAGCACCGACGTAGTCGGAGCGGAGGACCTATTGTTATTCTAATTAGGGCCCGAGCACCGACGTAGTCGGAGCGGAGGACCTATTGGTATTCTAATGTTTTTTATTATTATTAGGGCCCGAGCACCGACGTAGTCGGAGCGGAGGACCTATTGTTATTCTAATGTTTTTTATTAGGGCCCGAGCACCGACGTAGTCGGAGCGGAGGACCTATTGTTATTCTAATGTTTTTTATTATTATTATTATCGTACCAGTTTCATCGCAAAAAGGAGGTGCTTGGGATACTGGGAATCTTTTGAAATTTGGCACAAAATTCAATCGTGGTGAAAATTCCAGTATTATTGGGGTGTCCAGCTGCGGCATGACATTTTGGCTCGATAGCGCCCCCTACAGAGTAGCCCCAACTTTGGGTTTCACCTAGCTGTATGAAATTTGGTAGGTATGTGGAACGTGATGGGACGTACAAAAAAGTCAAAAGGAGGTATATCCTAAACCAAACAGGAAGTCGGCCATTTTGAATTTTATGACGTTTTTGGACCGTTTCAAGGCGCCGTACTTTAACGAACTCCTCCTAGAGATTAAACCCGATTGCCTTCAGATTTGGTCAGTATGCTCTTGAGACCTTGGCAGTGAAACGATACTCAAAGATCAAAAAGTTATCGAACTATGTGTCCGTGGCGTGGCGTCAAAAAAACACCATTCGCCATGAAACAGGAAGTTGTTGTAACTCGGCTGTACATTGCCTAATCTGCTCCAAATTTCTCAGATGTCATAACATCCTGACCCTGAACACATCTATATGACAGTTTAGAATCATAGTAATAGCGCCACCTGGTGGCAACAGGAAGTTATACGTTTTGTACTTTGACATCCTGCTCCTCACAGATTATTCCAATCCCTCTAAAGTTTTGTCAGAAAAGCCTTAAGACGTTGATAATGCTTCATTGTGAAAATTGTAAGAAGTTGTCGAAGGGCGGCGACGTGGCGGCTCGGCGAACTTCGATCCTTCGCCATGAACGAATAAACTGATGTAACTCGACTCCGCATCATCAGATCTTTACCAGATTTCACATGTTTGATTAGGCTCCAGGCCTGAAGACATCTGCAAGCCAATTTTGAATCATAGTCATAGCGCCACCTACTGGCAACAGTAAGTTAAAGTCTTTATACTTTGGCTTGTTTCTCTTAGTTGGAAAATCAGATCAACATCAAATTTGTTCCACACAAATATAAGAAGTTCATAATGCCAGTTCTCTAAGCTTTTGATGTTTCGTCGAACGCCGTTGCCGTGGTAACGCAGTCTTCGCCGTGAAAAACGATGGTCATTTGGAGAGGTTAAAAAAGCTTGAAACACAAGCAAACTTGACACACAGATCACAAGGCCAAAATGTAGTTATATAATATGATTTTATTCAATCAGAGTGTTAAATTGGCTCAATAGCGCCCCCTACAAAATTTCGACGAAGCAGCCCTCGCAGTACGTTTCACATAGAATAACAAAATTTGGTAGGCACATGTATCACATGTGGACTCAAATAAAAGTATCTGGGGCCATGCCCTAAACCCAACCGGAAGTCAGCCATTTTGAATTTAGTCTGAATTTCTAGTGTCGTTTTTGCAATTTCCAGGTGCTCTACTTTAACAAACTCCTCCCAGGGAATTAATCAGATCAACTTAGAATTTGGTCAGAACAATCTAAAGACCTTTGTGATTAAAAGTTACTCAAAGCTTGTTGTTTCGTGAAATGCCGTTGCCGTGGCGATGCATTCCTCGCCATGAAAAACAAAGGTGTTTTTGAGGGGCTAAAAATACTCAAAACAAAATCAAACTTGTCACACACATTTAAAATCCTGAATGTAGTTATCTGATGTGATTTTAATGCTTCAGAGTGGCAACTCGGCTCGATAGCGCCCCCTACAATATTTCGACGATGCAGCCCTCGCAGTACGTTTCACCTAGATGTATGAAATTAAGTAAGCAGGTGTATCACATGTAGACTTAAAAAAAAGTCTAGGGGTCCATGCTCTAAACCCAACCGGAAGTCAGCCATTTCTAATTTTGTATGAATTTCTTGTGTATTTTTCCCATTTCCAGGTGCTGTACTACGAACTAGTCCTAGGTAATTAATCAGATCATCTTAGAATTTGGTCAGAACAATCTAAAGACCTTTGTGATTAAAAGTTTAGAATTCATCAAACATGGACTTGGTGTAGCGGCCATTTTACATGGTTCGCCATCATCCATCAAGCTGTTGTAACTCAACTGTACTTTGTCAAAACTGTCCCAAAGTTGACATGCTTGATTGCTGTCATGATTTAGGACATCTGCATGCCAATATTAACTCATAGTCATAGCGCCACCTACTGGCAACCACGGACGTAAGCAGGATTCTATAATTACAGCGGCCCAAACACTGAACTTAATAAAAGGGTTTGTGGTCACACCATGAGAAAAAGACTTCTCTGATCTAAATATTTGCAAACTAAGATGCTTGGAGAGCAAAAGTTAGACAACAGTGGTTCTCAAACCATGTCAGTGGGCATTAGTATAAATGATCAGTCCAGAGCTTCTACTTGAGAATCAGAATAAATGTTGCAATGAATGCTTCACACTACAGTCTAAAGTTACAGAAGAGCTTAAAATGAAAACAGTGTTAAATTAAAGTGTTCAAGTAAAAGCAAATTACACTACAGTTCTGTTAACTTTCATGTGAGTCCAAATACAATCAGCAGGACACTGCACCCAGTAAACTGACAAGTCTGTTATGTTACAAACACTGAAGCACATTCACGCACATTCATTTTCTTAATGATCTTAACAGGCTTACATTTATGATTGCATCAGAGTAAACTCAAAACATTTGAGGCATAATGCCTGGCAACATGATCTTGCTACGCTGCTGGTCGACGCAGAAATATCATCTAACTCGTGCACGCAGTGTATGACGGTCAAAGAAATGCATGACCGCGTCAACCAGAGTCCTGCCGGTATCCTCGACGTGCGCGTAGTTGCGAGGGCCCGATCAATGCTGCTTGCAGCTTTAATGTTTTTTATTATTATTATCATACCAGTTTCATCGCAAAAAGGAGGTGCTTGGGATACTGGGAATCTTTTGAAATTTGGCACAAAATTCAATCGTGGTGAAAATTCCAGTATTATTGGGGTGTCCAGCTGCGGCATGACATTTTAGCTCGATAGCGCCCCCTACAGAGTAGCCCCAACTTTGGGTTTCACCTAGCTGTATGAAATTTGGTAGGTATGTGGAACGTGATGGGACGTACAAAAAAGTCAAAAGGAGGTATATCCTAAACCAAACAGGAAGTCGGCCATTTTGAATTTTATGACGTTTTTGGACCGTTTCAAGGCGCCGTACTTTAACGAACTCCTCCTAGAGATTAAACCCGATTGCCTTCAGATTTGGTCAGTATGCTCTTGAGACCTTGGCAGTGAAACGATACTCAAAGATCAAAAAGTTATCGAACTATGTGTCCGTGGCGTGGCGTCAAAAAAACACCATTCGCCATGAAACAGGAAGTTGTTGTAACTCGGCTGTACATTGCCTAATCTGCTCCAAATTTCTCAGATGTCATAACATCCTGACCCTGAACACATGTATATGACAATTTAGAATCATAGTAATAGCGCCACCTAGTGGCAACAGGAAGTCATAGGTTGTGTACTTTGACACCCTACTGCTCACAGATTAATCGGATTTCTCTCAAATTTTGTCACAAAAGCCTTAAGACCTTGATAATGCTTCATTGTGAAAATTGTAGGAAGTTGTCGAAGCGTGGCGACGTGGCGGCTCTGCGAATTTCGATCCTTCGCCATGAACGAATAAACTGATGTAACTCGACTCCGCATCATCAGATCTTTACCAGATTTCACATGTTTGATTAAACTCCAGGCCTGAAGACATCTGCAAGCCAATTTTTAATCATAGTCATAGCGCCACCTACTGGCAACAGTAAGTTAAAGTCTTTATACTTTGGCTTGTTTCTCTTAGTTGGAAAATCAGATCAACATCAAATTTGTTCCACACAAATATAAGAAGTTCATAATGCCAGTTCTCTAAGCTTTTGATGTTTCATCGAACGGCGTTGCCGTGGTAACGCAGTCTTCGTCGTGAAAAACGATGGTCATTTGGAGAGGTTAAAAAAGGGTTAGGGTTAGTTTCACATAGATTAACAAAATTTGGTAGGCACATGTATCACATGTGGACTTAAATAAAAGTCTCCTGGGGCCATGCCCTAAACCCAACCGGAAGTCAGCCATTTTGAATTTAGTCTGAATTTCTAGTGTCGTTTTTTCAATTTCCAGGCGCTCTACTTTAACGAACTCCTCCCAGGGAACTAATCAGATCAACTTAGAATTTGGTCAGAACAATCTAAAGACCTTTGTGATTAAAAGTTACTCAAAGCTTGTTGTTTCGTGAAATGCCGTTGCCGTGGCGATGCATTCCTCGCCATGAAAAACAAAGGTGTTTTTGAGGGGCTAAAAATACTCAAAACAAAATCAAACTTGTCACACACATTTAAAATCCTGAATGTAGTTATCTGATGTGATTTTAATGCTTCAGAGTGGCAACTCGGCTCGATAGCGCCCCCTACAATATTTCGACGATGCAGCCCTCGCAGAACGTTTCACCTAGATGTATGAAATTAAGTAAGCAGGTGTATCACATGTAGACTTAAAAAAAAGTCTAGGGGTCCATGCTCTAAACCCAACCGGAAGTCAGCCATTTTGAATTTTGTATGAATTTCTTGTGGTTTTATTTCCTTTTCCAGGTGCTGCACTACGAACTCCTCCTTGGGAAATAATCCGATCAGCTTAGAATTTGGTCAGAACAACCTAAAGACCTTAACGATTAAAAGTTACTAAAAGCTTGATGTTTCATCGGATAACATGGACTTGGTGTCGCGGCAATTTTACATGATTCGCCATCATCCATCAAGCTTTTGTAACTCAACCTTACTTTGTCAAAACTGCCCCAAACTTGACATGCTTGATTGCTGTCGTGATTTTAGGTCTTCTGCATGCCAATATTAACTCATAGTCATAGCGCCACCTACTGGCAACCACAGACGTAAACAGAATTCTATAATAACAACGGCCCAAACAGGGTTTGTGGGCACACCATGAGAAAAAGACTTCTCTGATCTAAATATGTGCAAACTAAGATGCTTGGAGAACAAAAGTTAATCAACAGTGTTTTTCAAACCATGTCAGTGGGCATTAGTATAAATGTTCTGTCTAGAGCTTCTACATGAGAATCAGGTTAAATGTTACAATGAATGCTTCACACTACAATCTAAAGTTACAGAAGAGCTTAAAATGAAAACAGTGTCAAATTAAAGTGTTCAAGTAAAAACAAATGACACTGCTGTTCTGTTAACTTTCATGTAAGTCCAAATACAATCAGTAGGACACTGCAGGGAGTTGAACTCCATCCCAGTAACCTGACAGTCTGTTATGTTACAAATACTGAAGCACATTCACACGTTCATTTTCTTAATGATCTTAACAGGCTTACATTTATGATTGTATCGGAGGTACACTCAAAACATTTGAGGCTTAAGACCTGGCAACATGGTCTTGTTATGCTGCTGGTCGACGCAGGAAATATCATCTAACTTGTGCATGCAGTGTATGATGGTCACAGAAATGCATTGCCGCATCAACCAGAGTCCTGCCAGTACTCTCGACGTGTGTGACGTTGCGAGGGCCCGATCAATGCTGCTTGCAGCTTTAATTATTTATTTTTTTCCCTGTTTTGCTGAGCAGAGTTTCCTATTTGAGGAATCAAATTGTACCTAATCGTACCTAATGTCCTCAGAGGACAGGCTCCCATCACTTTGTGCTGAGTTCCTGAAGTCTCTGCTTTTTGCTTAGCAAACTTCTAGTGATGACAAGACTCCAGGATGTCAATGCCCAGCTAAGAAATAACATAAATGACAATAACAATATAAATCATTATTTATATAGCACTAATCATAACAAAGTTACAAAGAGCTTCACATACAAAAAGACTAAAACTAAAAGGGCAACATACAAATTACAAATGTAAAACCCATAAAACAGAAAAAAAACGAGAATCGAAAATAAGTCAGGGAAGGTAGTGCGATAAAAGTATGTTTTGAGGTTGGATTTAAAAGAAGCCACTGATTCAGACTGCCTTATTTTGTCAGAGTGTTTCAGAGCAGTGGGACTATCAAAAACACTTAGTCTTCAGCTAAGCATTGAGATGCTCGTGAAGAGGCCCTCTTTCTATTCCAAAGTACAAGCAGGGTCGTACTATGGGGATAAAAGATCTGAGAGATATTAAGCAGTTAGACCATTTAGAGCCTTGTAGGTAATCTAGTCTAAAACTTGTTGGAAGCCACTGTATTAAGGCTAAAACATAGGTGATGTGTGACATGTTTAAAAACCTGGCAGCTGAGTTTTGTATTATCTGTAGCGAGTCAACCGTTATTTTCTATTTGGGCATGTCGAAAAGCTGTGACAATATTCCAGGTGTGTCCTGCACATATCCCCACATGAGTTTTTTGTACAGATTAAACATAAAAGATATAACATGTTAATTAGTGACCTTTAGAAGATAATTGAAATATTTTTTAACTTTTGGGTGCAGCCTTGCTAGATGTTTCTCCCTGTTTCCAATCTTTATGTTAAGCTACGCTAGTCAGCTGTTGCTTGATTTCATAAAGACTAGTGTTGATCTTCTCAACTCTACAAGAAAACACAATAAGCTCAAATCCCCCAACAATTACTGAACTACTTGAGTTCTTTAGTTTGAAAAATATTTGAATATCCACCTTACTTTGCATCAATTCTGAAATCTGGTATGCATCCAAAAGAAGACATGATGCAGTATGTTCTGTTCTTATCTTAACTCTGCGCACACCAGTTTGATCCTTGTGGATGGGGGTTGGACAACCCTTATATTATACCAGATCTCATGATTCAGCTCTCGTAGCTTTAACAGCATGTCATTATCTCCCCAGGTCCACTTGTCTTACATCTACCCCAATGACTACACCAGACTTGCACACTTTGACCCCGAGGACAGCTGCCACTACCCCAAAAGCTTGCAGTACAAAAAGGGGTAAGACACCACCGGATGAATTATAGATCCATATGTAGTAACGTTTATCTTGACATACTATATTAAATTAAAATGCATACAGTAGGACAGTGTAATTAGAGGTAGGTTAACAGTATCACCAGCAGAGGGTACTGCACCCTTTAATGTACTGAGAATATTTTCACAGCAACAGATGAAAATGTTTAGTTTTATTTTTGAGAGAGAGAGTCTCAACTGAAAACTCATTATTTGAATTATGTTTTTAATAGGGACAGTGCACAGCTGGGCAGGAGAATAACATCTCTGTTAAGAAAATTAACACTGTATTATAAAAACACAATTATATATGTATTATACAACGACTACATCAGCAACAACACAACGAGAAAATGAAGGCAGCACAACACCAACAACAAATCTGTGATCCTAACGTAACATCAGGCTAATTAACTTCTTCTAAATCTTGGCATAATTGTGTGTTTTGTTCTCTTGTCTTCAGGTATCGTTTCGCTAGATACATGAAAGTAGACCCTCAGAATACTAGCATCAACTGGAACCAGACCTTCCAGCTCAGCCACCTGAACCTTAATGCACATGAATCAGATGAAATCAACATGGAATGCCCCAGCATAGGCAACCGGCTTCTCCACTCTAATGACGCTCTGCCCGTGGTTAAAGCTTTCATGGACCAACTAAACAAAACGCACCACGGGTAAGTACTGTATTTGTATATGCACTGTGCTTCAGCAATCAGCCTTATTAACAAGAATAAGATATTAATACATTTTTCCATTATGAGAGATCTAAAATGGGTAAAAAGTATCAGCAAGCTATATGTCTGCAAGTTGTGAACTGGCCTTCTCAATTTGTTTAATTTAAATAATTTTACTGACATAAAGAGAGAAACTATCACGTATTTCAGTAAAAAAAGACACAAAGCCTTAAGAAATAAACAGTTTTGTGTAGCAGCAATTCTACGTGTTTTTCCCTAATTCCTTTTCTGTTTCCTGATCATCTTGCAACCGCTCAGATTTATTATTGGACTGCTTGGTGGGGCCCAACATATAGGTTGGGAACCACTAAATTAACTGACCAATGAATGATGGCATGTCAGTCGTGAATGTTGAAAAGCCATGCAAAAAAAGCTAGGTTAAAAGATTCTCTGGGCTTGTTTTATTTAATGGTTTTGCTGTATTTTTGAATAATGATATGACATCTTGGAGTCAATTACACTTCCAATATAATGAAATAGCGAGTACAATCATGTGCATGGCTTGCACAGTTGTTTTGACACATTTCACCATGTTTTTTTGATTCTCTCTGTCCTTGCAGGGAATTCACGTTGGTGCGCGTTGTTAATGTTGAAAAGCGCGTGGACAAGAGCAAGGGCAGCCGATACCTTCTGGAGCTGGAGCTGAAAGATGTGAACGGCCAGCTGCTGCGCCTGTCGCGCCACATCTATGCTCCGATTCGCCAGAACACGGAACCCAGTTCCCAACAACCGCTGAAGCTTTGTAACCCAGTGGGCTTCCAATGGAATCCTGAGGTCACCATCCACATCGTAGTAGCTGGTACATCCACCTTTAACCACGCTCACTACAGCCATTACATTCACCGACTCCTTTGTCCTGTGCTCCTTTTTGTGTGGTGGCTTCTGTTTCACTTTGCTATTCACAAAAACATTCATCATCAAGGTACTCGGCTGTTAAAGTTCTTCTACCCGATCTCCAGTAGAAGAAAAGACCTCCAATATATGTTTTTTGTCCCATTATGTAGCTATTGGTGTAATATTCAAAGCTGAATAAAGACTCGGATCTTATTGGACCTTTTGAAAAACACTTTTTGGGAGGGATCCATAGCAACCATTCTCTGAACTGTGTAGGAATAAGGACAGTCCTCCTAGGACGAGATCTTAAAAGTGAAATGCCAAACAAGAAGGCCTTCTGGTTTGCACCCTGGAGAATGCATCATCTGATGGCACGACTGTTGAATTCAATAAAATACAAAGATAATGTGAATCTGACACTAATGCTTCAATAATGGTACACAAAGGTCTTTATATACATCAGTAATGTAAATATTGATCTCTTCATGGCACAGAATTTTAAGAGCTGAGGAAGTCAACATTTAAATACTGATAAAAGAAGTATACATGTATGCCGTTTATAATCCTTTTCTGTTTCGGCAAAAAAATTAGTACAGCAATGAGTTTCTACATTTTAAGATAAGATAAAGTAAGATAACCCTTTATTAATCCCATCAACCGGGTAATTTGCAGGATTACAGCAGCAAAGTAGAGACATCAGTAGAATACAGAACAAAAAACAAAACAAGTTCAATAAATAATGAAACAGTAATGGTATACTAAATAAGAAAAAATAACAACAAAAGCTAAAAATACAATATAATCGCCTTCATCAGGTGTAATATTTAATAATGGCTGATGAAGACATAGTGTCTTAATGATATAGCCAGCTATGCTCAGAGAAATCTTTGGGGGGGGGGGGGGGCTCAACTCAGGTGCTTTTTTCTTGATATTTTTTTCCCTTTTTGTCTATTTATGCATGACCTGAACAACTTGATTTGTCTGTACGATTCTCAGTGAAAAACCAAGCTCGCTGGGTGCTGCAGCTGATTGCAGACATGGAGCAATTGTTCAGAGAAACCGGAGACTTGAACTTCAATCTCATCATCATTGATTTCAGCAGCACGGACTTAGACGTGGAGAAGGCTCTAGAGAATTCCTCACTCCCCAGGTGTGTGTATGTTTATTTCGCTTGAATTCGCCAACTCTGATTTTTTTAAAGCTCATACATAAAAGTATGTGCTTTGATTTTGCCTGTGGAATTTATCAGGCACCAGTTTCTGAAGCGGAGTGGAAACTTTGAGCGTGCAGCTGGTCTGCAAGCAGCTGTCAAACTTATACAGGTAAGTGTTGCAGCATCACTCTGCAATAAAGCTTTAAGATGAAGTGATAGATGTGTGAATAGACTGTCATAATAAATCCCTTTTATATCTTTCCCTCCTCATTATCCCTCAGGATGACCACAGCATTGTGTTTCTTTCTGACCTCCACATCAACTTCCCTATCTTCATCCTCGACACCATCAGGAAACACTGTGTGGAGGGACACATGGCCTTTATTCCAATAGTCATGAGATTGGGCTGCGGGGCTGCGCGTTCAGACCCCAGAGGTAGACGCAGATACACCATATATATCATGATTATATTTTTGTGTGACCATGGTTCCTTTTGAAGGTTGGAAATGTAATTGGAAATCAATTTGAAAGTACTTTATTTAGCCAAATATAATACTCACATTTTTGTTGTTGTTCTAAAGCCTTACCACTTGTGTCATAATTATCAGTTCATATGTTCATATAGCAGTAGAAGCTTAGAACAATGTCCTAATTTACTCAATACAGCATTTTAGAGGTCAACAAAGTGGGAGACAGACAGTGAGGACACAGGGGAGAAGACAGCGCTGGGATTTAGTAAAAAATAAATAAAATGAAAGGAGCCATTCAATGCAAAATAAAAACTTTGATTGGCTTGGTTTAACCAGATTAGCTGCCATTTCAAGCCTTTTTGTGTTATTTTTGCTTGTACATGCCTTTTTAGCAGTGACGTGCGGTGAGGTTTGTGGCTGGTGAGGCACTGACTCTTTCAGAGTCAGATTACAAATACAGTATATGAACCCAATAGAGTATCTTAAATCACTATTCAATTGGCAGCTTGCACATTGACTACTGGTTGTTTTTCATATTTCATATCAGCATTCTTTACACACACATAGGTAAGGTACATATTTGATTCCACCGGGAGCGTGTGCGCCGCGATCCGGCTGCACATAGTGTTTTATTTTGAAAAATTACCGGATGCTTTATCCCTTTTCGGTGTCTGACTTCCTGTCTGGGTCGATCTGCTCTGTGCAGCTTGACGAGATAAACCCGACCCGTGGGCTCTCGCACGCCCTCTTCTTTGAGGCAGAGTAGCGTTTGCCTCTCTGTGCTTTTTCACTCCGGTTTAATGTCAGATCAGCAACACTAAATATGTTTTACACATACGTGAAATACATTACATATTCTATGTAAAGAAAGGACATATAATAAAAGTGTCTACAAATATTACAGTGGTGACAAACAATGAGAAAGCAAAAGACACGCGCTCAACCCAGTTAGTGAGGGATTCACAGTCTGAGTGAGGCTCAGCTCGTCGCTGCCTCACCTCACGTGTCTCCTCTGTTTGAACAGGACATGCGCTAATTCAGAGATTCTGATTATAAAATTTATTGAAATGATTGAAATCATACAGAAATTACATTTATAGCACAGATCAGTAGAGAAATATTAATATTTATTTTATCATTATTTGTTTTTTACTTTTCATGATGACAGGTGAGGCTCTGCCTCCCCTGACTGCACGTCCCTGCTTTTTAGGTATATATATATATATATATATATATATATATATATATATATATATATATATATATATATATATATATATATATATATATATATATTTTCATACATGCAGCATTGTGAGTTTTATATATATAAAACTCACAATGCTGCATGTATGAAAATGACTCCCACAGACATCTCCGTAAACATGATCTTAAATTTGACAGCTTTAAACACAGGCCCCATATATATATATGCGGCTTACTTACTTACGGCATGGTAAATGTTAAATGGACTGTACTTGTACAGCGCTTTTCTAGTCTTCCGAGCACTCAAAGCGCTTTAACACTATATGTCATCATTTAACCATTCACACCCATTCATACTCTGATGACAGGGGCTACCATGCAAGGTGCCACCTGCCCATCAGGACTCTAACTAACATTCACACAACCTACACCGCAGACACAGCTACGGGAGCAACGGGGTATAAGTGTCTTGCCCAAGGACACATCGACATGGAGCCGGGCATCTTTGTGTTACCACTGACCTGTTTAAGGACGCTTACTCTTCCACTGCGTCTTCGTCGATGTGGGGATTCAGTCTTAAGAAAAGCAAGATGTGTGACTCCAGAGATGGAGGGGAACCTGTTGTGGGGATGCAAGCAACATTAAAGTTTAATAAAAATGTGCCCATCTGTGTTGCAGGTTTCTGGGAGGTCCAAGGTTTTGGCCTGGTGGGGATCTATAAGTCAGATTGGGACGCAGTGGGAGGAATGAACACCAAGGACTACAAAGACCGCTGGGGAGGAGAAGACTGGGAATTCCTCGACAGGTCTGTCCTCACTTTCTAAATTTCCCTTTATGCTTGTCAGTGATAGTATTTTTTTTATTTCCTCTATTTGCTATTTTTGTTATCATTCAACTTTTTAAACAACATTTTAAATAGCTGTTGCTACTCCCTATGTTGCTGTTTACTGACAGTGATAATGGACTCTCGACTTGCATTCACCAAGCTGATTGTAGGAAGTTCATGCATGTTCCTGATAAAGATGTTTACAATAAATATGCTATGACAATGACTGACTGTAGCAGATGGAGACATTACAAAATATCTGCTGGAAGGCATTGAACATGACAGACAGATAATGCATAACAGTGTGAAAATATACTCGGGTTGATTTTTACTTCCCTAGTGCAGTGTATTCCAAAGTGGGCACCTTAGGGTCCGAAGTATGATGCCGCAAGATTTATTCGCATACCTTTTCTGTTACTGTACATTCAGGTGACTGCCAATTTTTACATGTTTTACCCGCGTTTCACTACATGAAAAAAACAAGGCGACATTTACATCACCTGTATTTACTATTACTTTTGTAATTGTTTAGTTTAGGTTCAATATTAATCTGTGAATCTGCAGAGCAATATAAAATAAGCCTGTTTTGGTTGAGTCTAGGCCTGTTGTTTCACTTTATATCGATATTGTGTCTTAAAAAGCTAGTGACCACAATGATAGGAATTGAAACTAAACAAACTCGCCTCTGCTCTCTTGCTCCAGGATGCTCATGGGAGGGCTGGAAGTGGAAAGGATCTACATGAGGAACTACTTCCACCACTTTCACTCCAAACGTGGCATGTGGAGGCCAGTGTGACCCAGCCACAGTTGACCTTGTCACCTGCTCGCTGCACCATGTGAACTTTTATGTGAGCCTGATTCCTGCTACATAACCGTAATGCCTGCTGACCGACAGAATAGGATACTGTCTTCATTCACAAGTGGTGATGGTTGTTGGTAAGGAGATACTACTGATATGTACAGAGTTTATTTCACTGGATATACTGTTGACTACTGCCAGGGTACTGGTCGATGAATGCCATTGACATTGTGATAATACAAATAGGGTTGCAAAGGGCGGAACATTTTCGGTAAATTTCCGGAAACTTTCCATTGGAAGTTAAGCTCTTCGGGAATTTGGGAAATTTTGACCTTTTTTTTTTTTTGCAAACGTTTTTTTGCAAAAGCATATAACAGGGAACTTAAATGTAGTTGAGAACAAGACTATGCAAGCCTAGCTCAGCTGGACCCTGTATGCAGCTAGTTGGGAACATTGTCTGCCAGAAACGTAAACATAAACATAAAACGTTCTGTTGTTTTTGAACGTCTTTGTCATTACCTAGCATATTGATTACTTGGTAAACTGAAGCCATGTTCATTTTAATACCAAGTTTATTTGTATACAGTAGGCTAACTTTTTACAGCAGTGAGAGAGTAGGATGTATGTATGTCCACACAAATTCGCGGCTGTTGGGGTCCATCAAAAAGCGCGAGTTGGGCGACTTATCATAAATAAAAGTAATTGCTGCAAATGAAAGGCTGAGCAATAAAAACATAATTCAAAACTATATTTTAAAGATGTATGGAATGCAGCACATGCTGTGTTTCTTTGCAAAGGATGTAGCTAGCTATTGTAAACCAACTACTCACAAATGGATTTGTATTAGAAATATTTGCATGCATGTCTGCTTATGACAAAACAAAATGTTGTTTTGTCATATATGACAAGGTAAATACAGTTAAATTACCCCAAAATGTCCAGTTTATTCCCGTTAATTACCGTATATTCCCGTTAATTCCCATGGAAAGTTGCACCATGTCACTGACGGACACCATGTTGATCTACAAAGAATTGACCTGATCCAAAGACAAATCATAAATTAAATGATACTTCAAGGATCCATTCACACAAGTGTCCTATACCATAAAGATCTCACGTTTTGCACATGAGTCTTAACTGGAGAAAAAATGTTTACTTTTGTTTGTGACAAAATTAAGTACACTGCAGATTGTGTATATGACAAACACAGCCTTATTTGTCATGTTGTAAACTTGATATTTATTGTATTAATGTTTGTAGGATTTTATTTTCATTTGAGTTCAATATTATTTCTAGAAACGCACGCATATCAGAAATGGGTAGCTCTGTTTACCTGCTGAGTGTCCTCCCACAAATGTTGTATTAAATATGAAACGTGCCTTCTCTTGTGAGTGTTATCCAGGTACTGGGGCTACAAAGTGCTATTTTTACAGAGTCAGGAAAACACTTAAACTGGAAACAATTATTCAATATTTTAGTGATTTTTGTTATTGTATCATTTAGTTTTGTGTCAGAAGGACAGTCAATCATATTTAGACACAGACAGTTTTGACATATGAATCAGTAATCAAATGTCAGAAAACTGGAAAAAAAAAATGCATTATTGTGAGAATTTCTGCCAAAGATAATAGTTGAAAGTGGAGTATAATGACCTCTACTTCATTCTTGTGCACAAAAGTTCAAAATCATGGTTTTTCTTGACATGACAAGCTATTAAAAATGTCTGTGTAAATATAGCATGAACGGCCATTTTAGTCAATAGCTAATTTTACTGTCATGTCTGTGCAGCCAGCTCATATTACTTTTATTGATCTTCCTGCTGAATTGAATAGTTGTTTTTCAAAAGAAAAATTGTTTTGATAAATATTTTTTCTGTCAACACAGTAAATATTGATATTGTGGGAAATATAGGGAGTGCAAGGTGATTTGTGTATTTGTCATGATGTTTTATTGTTTTTTAAGATGAGACTAATGACAGCATTTTTCTGATTGTTCACATTCCGGTTTAACAAACTTGTTGTACCTTTCTTAGTCCTTTGAATCAGGTTCACTTGGTATTTTGGGTAATTAAAACACAATTGTTGTCGGATGCCAGACTTTGCTGGTGGTTTTGGTTTGTAACACTGTCAGGAATTGTGTGATGTTTTTATTCTTTTGAAATGTGGTTTCTGGTTAAACCAAAATGTTTGATGCTTTCGTATTTTACTACTCCTTGATGTCTTGCTTTGTTGTTTTTAGATATACCTCACCCCTCTCTCTGTGCTGACAGTTAACCTCTGCCTTATTGTACGGTTCTGTTCTCTCAGGGACTGTTTTGTTACATATTACACTGCCTTGACAAATCTGAGGAATAAATCACTTGTCTTTATTTCCATTATATTATGTGTGCTTTTTAATAGTAAATATGTTGTTCAAATAGAGAACTGAGACAAAAGGCCCTTCCATCACTACCTACCCACTTAGTTGATGTGCCCTTGCTCTGACTACACCCATCTTCAAACTTGGTTTTCATTTTGATCTCAACTAAACACCTGTTAAGTTTTGTGATTGCACCGTCCACATACAGACAGACATATAAACACCTGGCAAAGTACTCAAAACCATTTCTGTGGTAGTTCCTGCTACAGTAGATGTCTCCAGGACCAAATTTTGTCCTTGATTACACACACACGCACATACACTCACAAGTTGCGAACAACACCAGCCAAATACTGTCAAACTATTAAAACACAACAGCATATAACATATCAGTATAATAGTAAAAAGAGGCTGTTGTTGTGTTCTTCACTTTGGGTATTAGCTGAAGGTCTATGCAGACTTTATAAATGTTAAAGAAAGGTGAGGTATTGTTAGTTGACATATGGGAGACATTCTGCTCCTCTAAAGATGTGTTAGGAATTAATCACCTAACACACCTTTAGCACACACAACCACCACCCTTTATTTAGCAGTATCAGAACAGCACACACACAGCCAATGGCAGAATTGGACACTTACATTACCTCACTTTTAATCAAGACAATTTAAGTGAAACACTAGTCTGCACAGCTGTGGTGCCTTTAAGACCATTTTTAGCTTTTACAATGGTGGTGAAAATGCTCTACACAGTAGTAATAACAGTATGACTGTACACTGGCCTCCACACAGCCACATATTGTATTTTTACAGATACTCATGTGGACTCTTAAATTCCTCGGAGGCTACCGACTCCATCCCGTCACCCCTCCGTTTTTCAACCTTCATCTTACTGACTGTCAGCCCAAGGACAGCTACTAACATATGTGACAGTGTTTGTTATCGGAGAGGAATTCATTCCAGTCAAGGGTAAAGGCTAAGTATATCCCGGCTCCGACAGAAAATATCTCTGGTGCTTTGTCACTGTAAGTTAATGGCATAACTTAGCGGAGACACTATGAAAAACGTCCACAACACCCTTTTCATAACTGTGTCAGAGGACAATGTCAAGAAATTATTTCTATGCTGCAGCTTTAGAGCAGAGGTTAAAGTTATTTACATATTTGCTTCAATGTTAATATATGTAGGTAAAACAAAAGGAGGCAAAATGTACAAATGTATTTTATTGTTTTACATAACAGCATTGTCTGACAGTAATAAACTGTATTCACAACGCTATTTTACAAATGTTGTACCTGAGAATGGAATAAAAACTACAGTGACTACAGTGAGCGTTTGTTACATTATGTACTCTTTTATTTATTCATTTATTATAACAAATTCCAATCAGTTCTTAATCCCTAACATCATGCATCAAACATTTTCTTCCTGCCCTCCATACCAGACATGGCCTCCACGTTCTTACGCCAGTCACCCACCTCCATGGTCATCTCCTGGTATCAAAACAAACATAGAGACCATTCCGTTTTTTGTGGTTCATTTTTTTTTTCTCTCTAAGATTTTGGATATATCTGTGTTTGTTTGAGTAGCTGTACCTTCTCCTGTTTGATGTCCTCTTTCTTTACAGACTTGAGGTTTGCCCGTAGGTCCATGGAGCCCTTGTTTTTGGATCCAAACAGAGCTTTCAGCATCTCATCTGCTGACACTCTCACCTTCCTCAGAGCTGGCTTCTTGAACTTCCCTCCGAGGTCCATAATCTTTAGATTCAAATCGTTGATCTAGAGATGGTGAAAAGCTTAGCTGGTGACTATTTGATAATAAAGAATTCTTTCTCTTGATGTACTTCTATTTCAGTGGTTTTTTTATGAAAATCTGTTGTGTCATGGTGGATGACATACATCTCTGTTGTTCTTGAAGACTTTGGCCTCACAGTCGTACCGCTCCTCATCCACTTTATCAATCTTTTCAATAATCTGCTTACAGATTTTCTAAAATCAACAGCAAACAAATAACACTGCATTTAAGTACACAAACGAGACACATGATTATTGTTTATACATAATCAATGTTGCACAGTTAATCTCAGGGCCATAACCCATCTCACCTGCAGGTCATTCGTGTCTAAACTAATGAGCTGCAGCGGTGGAAGCTTCTCTCCCAGGTAGCGGACCTTCTCTTCCTCTCTTGCAGCCTTCTCTGCCTCCAGATCTTCTGTTGCACGAGTCAGCAAGAGGATCTGGATGAGTCAAAGTCAACATGGAGAGAAGTATGTGACATTTTGGTGTATAACCAGTGCTTCTAACTTTCCTTTTGGTTGTTACATGCCAAAAATGGTGTCTCATATTAATAGATTGGTGTTAAGTTAACACATGCGTAGTTTACCTTCAGTGATAGCCTGCGGGAGGCTGAAATCTTGGATTTAGGCTGAAAATAATAAGATACATGACATGTTACACTAGATCCTTTAGCTATGATGCAATGTAAATATACGTTTTGTCAGCTACATTGTATATTCCTTACCTGCGATAGTTAAAATACGTTCCTAGTTTGGTACAATTGCTGGTACCTCTTTTTGATATAGCTAATCAATCCAACGTGATAATTTACAATTCAACTTTTGTTTTTAAAGTATATATCCTATCTCATCGTATATTTGCTTTGTAATATTGTTTTCTTCCAGGGAAGCTGTTAAGCTGAGTGAAAATATTCAGTCATTCAAACAAGTTAGTTATTTCTACCTTTGCAACTGTCTTTGGGGCCAAGGGGGCTGGCGAGTCCTGAGGAGAAAGGAATAAAGACAAGGAATTTAAACCACATTAAATATCAAATTCGAACTTGTTTTGGGTTAGAATGAATAGTAAGACATGCAGTCTGTAACTTACATCACTGTGATGGTCATGTGAAATTTGTTGGACCAGAGAAAGCAGAGACACACAACCAAACAAGAGACAATGTTATTATTCTGAAACAAACCTGCTTCATCATAAGCCAATAAACACTCGTGAAAAATAAACTTTTTAAACTGTGTGATGACAGAACTTACTCATCAAACATTGTCAAAAAAATTAGGAGGCTGGTAGATTTGAAAAAGACAACAACAACAAAACAGTCCAGTGAAAAACAGAAAACGATACCCTCAGTATCAGAACGTGCATCAAAGTGAAGTGTGTGAAATCAGAATGGTTTTTGACTGCAGTTAATGTATACGTCGTAATTTGTGCACTAAAGATCTTCTCTAAGAAGATGCATCACTCCACAAAATCTTCTGGTTTAAAAAAAACAGAAGACCTCTCACTCTTTGTGTATCAGGTTATCCAGTCATGACAACATCTGTGGTACCTTGAAGTAAGGACGTAGTGAGACATCTATTTTTCTAACTTTTCGAATATCTGGATTTGTGACACCGCCCACCTCTCTGTCACAAATGATTGGTCGGTCATCGGGATTAACGAGAAATCTCCGCTTGTTAACTCAACAACTACATACTGACTGATATGATTATCACCTCTGTTTGAAAGGATGATTAGTCTGAAACTAAAGTATTTGCCTACTGGTCATCAGATCCTGGAGTGTGTCATCTGAGAGCAATAACGAAAAATAGGCAACTTATTAGTCTAATATAATTAACATTGGACAGCACATGTAACTAATATATTTGTGAAGGCATATTTTATGTCTGCAGGGAAAGACCAGAAGAACATACATTATTTTCCTGTATGTTTGTGTTGCTCCACAGAAGAGGTCACGTCGCCATATCCAATAACCTTTCTGGTGCTATGTCTGTCATCCTCACAATGTGGTGCACCCACTCAGTCACTATTAGACACATGGTGGCATCGGGTGCAAAAAAGTTCCCATCAAAGAGCACACAGCAATAACTAAAGACACCTCACATAAGTAATATGCACCATGTAAGCACAATAAGCTAAAATGCAGTAAGAATATGACTCATGCTAGCGGCTCTGTGAGGCTGTACTTCTTCTCAAAACTATCCATGGCACTTAAGCACTGCAGCATTTTACAGGTATTTGGTAATAATTTACAAAGACTAAATGTTGACTTGAGGATGGCGCTAAAGGAAAAGTCAGGGTAATCACAAAAGTTATTATAATTCACCCTGAAGAACAACTTTAATGTGTCTAGCCACATTTTTTTCATAAAAATACATCTAACACTGATTGAGACATTCCACTAAAAAACACAAATGCCCACTTCGTGGTGGCACTAGAGCAAAAGTCAGGGAATCACAAGGTCAGTAAGATTCATCATCTGGGAACCATGAATGTCTGTACCAAATTTTGTGTCAATCCCTCCCGTAGATGTTGAGATATTTTATAAGATCAGTGAGAAGATTTATGCTGGTGTCCTATCTGCTGAATATGTTTTTAGAACACCTGTATGCTTATTGATTGGTGTTAATAGAAATGACCTTCTCAAGTGTCAAAACATTCATAAATAAAACATGAACATGAATAAAAAATATTAACATATGTGTGTATTTGACATCCAGTGCGCTGAAATTCCGGCCAAGAAGAGCAAGAGACAACAAGTGACTGCTGTGAAGAGCACTGTTTCAGTTTGGTCTAAATTAATTATTACTAGGACAAGTGCACCAGCTCTGTGTAGTATGACCAGTGCAATGACTTCAACAACCACATCAAAGGTTCAACCAGTAGCATTCACTCATTCTTCACACCTGTGTATTGTTTTTCAGGGTCACAGACAGGTTGGGTTCCAGCATGCACAAAGGGAAGGCTCGCTATGCCCCATTTCCCCTGATTTATGTATGTCTTTGGACTATGGGAACAAACACAAACAACACAGCTGAGATTCATTGCAAGGACATGTCTCTGATGCGAGGTGAAAGTGCTGGACCCAAAACCAATATTTCTTTTATTTTTAACAGGATGGTTACAGGTTTATGTGAGATGACCAGGAAAGCATGTTATGAATGCCTTGCCTGTCATCACTTTCAAAGATGGACACATTTTGTACCCTTTTCTCTTCTCTCTCTCTCTTGGGTTTGCATTGACACAGAATAAATTCACTTGGGGTCATAGCATGTGTGTGCTTTGTGGCATGATTAAAAATAGTTTATAAAACAGAAAGAACACATTGGTTCCATATTCATTGTATCTTTTTTGTATTTGTTTTATGGCACATATCGGTTACCATCCTTTAAAGGTTGGAAATTATTGACCTGGATGGTGTCACCTTCTTCTGGCATGCTTCATTTCTGTCGAGTGATGATATGGTTTGTGGGCCTACATGAACAAAAGCATATTGTGTTTTAAATAGAGGCAGGTTCAGTTTAGTCCTCTACCACACAAGACAGCATGCAACACATATAAACTATATCTATTTTTGGACAAACAACTCCCTTGTCATCCTCCTGTCCTTCTGTAATTATTTGTCATATTGTAATTAACGAGGGGCTAGGAAAATGATAACCTTTAAAATGGGTCCAGATAAAAAGAGGTCATATAAATGGTCATACATATATAACCTAATCTTGAGTGATGACTCCCTCCTCATAGTTCCAGGGATGGCACAGACATTTTTCTTCATAGATACATACAGACCAAAAATACCAACCTATGGTCTGACTTCCCCCTCTAGACAGAGGCGACAAGTAGGCTTTGTGTTTTGATTTAGACAAATCCACCAGGCACACGGCTAAGCATTGGAGTATTTCATGGGGAATAGGCCTCAGCCAGCACCTCTGCAGAAAGCACTGAAACAGTATAGCAAGTGCATTGTGTAATTTCTTGACAATGAGAAAAATTTAGAAAATCCACAGACTTGGCCTCTCCATTTCTGTTACAGTGCGAATAAATAAATGATTCATAAAAAACGAAAATTACAAAAAAGCTAAACAATAATATGGTTGATCAATAAATCTACACATTACATATAAAAAAAGTACTTGCTTCACCAAGATGAAGAGGTTATCATTGCCCATGCACAAGACAAGCTATACTATCTATCCACTCTAAGTCCGTATTATATTCATACATATATATTCATACATATATATCTTTGATATATTTTCAGTGAGAATAAAGGTTTATTTTGGGGGGGTTTCTGACAGGAGGAACATAAGTGTAGCGTTTCAAACGGAAGCACACATTTACGAGGCGACCTGAAGCTAGCATGCACTAACCCGTGAACAGCTCATTCATCATGAACTGTATCCTTATCAACCTAGCCGTTAGCTTTACGTGCTAACCAGTGCTATGTGTATGTTATGAATCGATAAGTCGGTCGTAACGTCACGTGTATAACACTATCTATTTAATCGTAACACTAGTTAATTAATGTTTCTCATTTGAACGAGACTATCCGTCCTGGTGTTCTGTGAACTAACGTTAACGTCTCATGTTATGGGAGATACACGGAGGTCAGACGAGCGGTGGGCTGTCAACAGTAATGTCCGAGAAACGATCTCGCTGCCGCTTTGACAGCTGTGTGTTGATATTGCAGCACTGGTGAGGATACTACTGTTTGTACTGGGAGTAACGTTAACAGTATAGTATTGTTGTTGCGTAGGTATTTGGCTTTGCAGTATGATTGTAAAAACATGGCCGATCAGGAGGCGCTAAGGAGATTGACTGCAATGCAGTTAACCTAACGCTAAATGGCTTTTCTTGCTAGCCTTGCTTTGCTAACATAATTTAGCTAACCAGCTAACGTCAACTGTCAGTTGCTGTCGTGTTCAAGAACGATAGCTCAATACATGCCTATACACCAAGTCGATACAATATTTAGCGTGGAGCTAGACGCGTTCAATTATAGTTTAGCGGACGGAAGCTAGCTCATTAGCTAATAAGTAAATAGATGGAATGGGCTCTCCACACTGTCAACAACATATGCTCACGTTACGTTACTTGAGAGGCTCACTCTTCAGTCATCACTGTTGTTAGTGAGAGCAGTGTTGATTAACGCAGGTGATCAGTTGAAAAGCCATGTATACATGTTTTATTGTTAGTCATATGACTTGTTCACAGATCAACTTAAAAGTAAATCATGCCTGGGAAACTGAAGGCCAAAATTGTAGCTGGGCGCCACTTGCCTGTGATGGACAGAGCCAGTGACCTGACTGATGCTTTTGTAGAGGTGAGTAAATCTTGAAGAGCAGTACTTGCTGTTTGTCTTTTAATGAAACCAAACTATTCACGTCTGTAACAACATATATTTAGCATAGTTTCAGGATCACACAAAATTGTAAATGTGGCATTTTAAAAGATGTGTCTCATGCATTTCATTTCCCAGGTTAAGTTTGGAAACACAACTTTCAAAACCGACGTCTGTCACAAATCCCTCAATCCACAATGGAATTCAGAATGGTTCAAATTTGAGGTAAAAGGCTAGCGAGCTTCTCTTTACACCTGGCAGGCAGTGGTCTTATTATTTCAATGCAATGCATGTAACCTCTCTTACTCTCTTACCCCCCCCCCCCCCCCCCCTCCTCTTACTGTGTAGGTTGATGATGAGGACTTGCAGGATGAGCCACTGCAGGTCACAGTTTTGGACCACGACACTTACAGTGCTAATGATGCCATAGGGAAAGTTTACATTGACATTGACCCGCTGCTGTGCAGTGAGGCTGCCTCTGTCATCTCTGGCTGGTTTCCCATCTATGATACAATCCACGGTACAAGAATAAACTAATCTGACCATAACAAATGCACTTTTCCCCTTATGTCCTTTACCCTTGTTACAATGCATTTCTCTCTATTATTTGTTATTAGGTATCCGAGGGGAGATCAATGTCCTTGTCAAAGTGGAGCTTTTCAACGATTTGAACCGCTTCAGACAGTCCTCCTGCGGGGTCAAGTTCTTCTGCAGTATGTCTGACTCGACTTTTGGTTCACAATTGTTTGTTTACAGTTTACATAAACAGCATATGACACAATCTGTGTGCACAAAATACAGATTGACAATATATATTGCAGTCACCTACAAAACAATGCACGGAAGATATACAATCTTTTCACTCTTTGTGGTGTTTGGTAGCCACATCCATTCCAAGGTGCTACAAGGCAGCGATGGTGCACGGGTTTGTGGAGGAGCTTGTGGTGAATGAAGATCCAGAGTATCAGTGGATCGACCGCATAAGAACTCCTCGGGCCTCCAATGAGGCCCGGCAGAGGCTCATCTCTCTTATGTCTGGTAAGATAATGATTGGTGATCCTCTGTTAGTGTCTGTGTGGAGGCAGAATAATTTGGTCGTCTCTGTTCTACACCTCTCTTGTTAATGTGGCTGTGTGTTACCCCCTATTTAGGAGAGCTGCAGAGGAAAATAGGGCTAAAGGTATTGGAGATGGGTGGGAATGCAGTGGTGGGCTACTTACAGTGTTTTGACCTGGAGGGAGAGTCGGGTCTGGTGGTCCGGGCCATAGGTACTGCCTGCACACTGGACAAACTCAGTTCTGGGAGCGCCCCTAACACCAACACACACATGCACCCGAACACAGCCCCTGCTTCCAATGCCTGCAATTCCCCTTCCAAGGATGGAAAGGAGTGAGTATGAACCAACAACACAAGCATGGACCCTGCCTCTTTTTAACATGCAAGTTTCACTGCAAATCTAGTTTGTGAGAATGTGGAAATATGATTGGTATGTGCATGACTGGAGTGTGTGTGTGTGTGTGTGTGTGTGTGTGTGTGTGTGTGTGTGTGTGTGTGTGTGTGTGTGTGTGCAATGTACTGAATGTTAGTCTGCGTATAGTCTAGCTGTAACTCCTGTGTGTGTCTCAGAATCTTTGGTTCCTTTTTGTAGTTTGTGTCTATTGGGTCGCGTGTCATTGCATCATGAAACAGCACACAACATATCCTGAGACACACACACGTGCAGGACACACACAGCCATCCTCAAACCCCCTCCTCCCTTTGTCTGCTCTTTTAGACTGCTCTTGCATGGCTTTCCGCTCTGCCTCTGCATGTTCTAGTGCCGCGTCTTTTAGTGAGTATCTAGCCCACGTGTTCTGCTCAGCCTTTAACAGTGTGCTCCTTTACTTTGTTCTTTTGTCCTCACCCTGACTATTGAGTGGTTAAATTGTTTAAATTTTATCTAATTACTGTAAGCATATCTACAGTTGAGTGCATGTGTGCCTCTTTTTTTTGCATTCATTTGTGCGCCAGTGCGTGAAATTGTGTGTATCAGGGATTTACATATGTTGGTTATTCTGCAATGGATTCACCTACTCCACTCGTTCAGTCGATGGTTATTGTTTCATCTGTGGTGTTTGCATCCCTGTTGTACATGTTTGTGTGATAATGCGATTTTTAGCTGAGATGTGCATAGCTCTCAGCTAAAACTCTGAGTTGCCTGCTGCTTTCACATGGCGTTAAATGCAACTACAGGGGGTTAGAGAGGGAGTAAAAACAAACTTCTTTTCCCCCTTTTGTCTCCTTTTGCACTCTATTGCAATGTTGTGGTGTTGGTTCTTGTGTGAGTCTCTTTCTCCCTCTTTTGGCTCTCTGGCTACATTTGGATTGGGACGTTTCGCACTGCTTGTGTCCAAATCGGTCCTCTTGTCTTCCTCCCTCTGCGCGCTGATTGGCCCAGGTCTCCCCTTGCCCACGGATGCCGCTCCACCCACAACAGCCCAGTGCATTCGGCCTGCAGCTCCCAGAGACTGTCCCAGAACTTCTCTGTCTCTGTTCCCACACTCATCTTCACTGGTACGCAGAAGCATAGAATAGATACAAGAGAAAGAGAAGAAGTTAGAAATAGAGAAGTAGACAGTGATGTTTATATGAGGGAGACTGAGGCATCAAGACAAAGATGACCAGGCAGACCCGTATACCTTTGTCAGTGAAAGACCAAGCATTGATAATAGACTCATAATCCCTCCACCTTCCAATGATACAGGGTTGGCAGTCAGATTCCCAGTTGCATCCTTCTGCAAGGACAGTCACCTAACCTTTGCTTCACTCTACTGGGACACATGCTTCAGCTCGTCATCCTCTGTTGACCTCCTTGTGTTTTGCTGTGTTGCTTTCTTTAGTTTAATGTGTTTGTGCGTGCTTTTAATTTGTGTTAATCTCTTTTTTTTGCTTTCCATGCTTGCTTTTTTTTTGTTTTCCAGCCATCCGTAGCACCTCAAACACACCTCACCCAATGCAAAACAAATCACACATTATATAGATACCTTTCCATTTATTGGCAACACTGACCCACTCCCATATACACACACTCACAGAGGGTGTGGTGGTGACTGATGTGAGTGGGTGTGTGTTTGTGTGTGTGTCATGTTCTCCTGGCAGGCCGGTATTTGGTGAGGACCTGACCTCGTCCTCTGGCCCGCCAACCCCTTTCAGAGCCCTTCCCACCACCTCCTCCTCTCCTCCCCCCTTCTCTCCCTCCAAGCCATGCAGCCGCCAGTCCTCATCATCAGACACAGAGCTCAGTTTGACGCCCAAGACGGGTAAGAACACTTGGCCCCGCCCCCCCTCACCCATTCCTGTCCCTCACCTCATTGTGGTGCTACTCTGGTGGTGGTTTTTGAATTTCTGTTTATTTTTTTACATTTTTTTTACCTTTTTTTCATGGTTGAGTTGAACATTACTTTATTGTAAACAGTGTTGTAAATATTTATTTAGCTGTGTCCTATCCCAACGTTTGTCCTCAGTGGCCTCGTGTGTGTCTTCTTTCACACATCATCAAAAAGATTTTCAAGAAAAATGTGATTCATTGTGTGAAGACCACCAGATCTCTGCATCCCCCCCCCCCCGTTGTTGTGGTCTTTAATAGAAGCACTGTGTCTCATGAGGGGCTGTTGTTAATCTAAGGTCACTTATTCATCACCAGCCATTATGTTTAATCATTGAGGATAAGGTCAGTTTAGTCCAACTCTGCCCCAAGGACACTTTGAGCGCATTTGAACATTTAGCCTAAAGAAGCTTCCTACCAGAGCCGCTCACCTGACTCCTCTGGAGGGGACCAGCAGTCCCCCAAGCCGACCTCACTTGTCCTTGTTCCCACTCCTCTTCCTTTTTTTCACATTTCCTCCTCTTCTATCCCTCTTTTTGCTCCCAACATTCTTCTTTTCCTTCTCTCACCTGTTTATGTGAATTTGCCTATTCTCATCCTTTTGCGTACCACTTCCTTTCTGTAGCTTGGTTACAGACCGCTGAATTGCCTCCCACATCTCCATTTGTTCTACATTGAAATGGGTCTAGCGTTATGCCCACTGATGATATTTACTCGCCAGTTGGAGGAACAGTAAACCAGTCAGGACTTTGTAGGCGTTATCTTCTTGCACAGATTGCTAGCCAGATCTATGAACAATGGTAACAAAGCTTAAAGAAGCAATGACTCTTAACTCTAAAACGTTCCTCCTTTATCATGAAAAAACATTGAGTTTACTGCTCTTAGCAGCACTGCTTATGTGGCTCGCTCCAGAGTGATTAGAGATGATTAGATTAATGAGTGGTTAGGGCAAAAATAAAACACCAACATCAACAAGCAAACGGCTAACATGAACACAGTATCATGCTCAATAAATGAAGTGAAACAAAATTGCAATTCTGTCAGATTATCAGGCTAATCTCTCTCTACGCTACTGTCCACTTTCTCTCTGTCACATCCTTTTCCTCCTCCTCATTTGTTGTGCTTCTGACCACTCTCCTCATTGCTCTGCCTGTCCATTCTCAATATATCTTTGTTTCTCTGTGAACCCTTCATCTGTTTTTTTTCTGCTGGATAGTGGAGCCAGTGAGACGCAGGCCGGGGATCTTCCTCTGCCCCAGCTCCCCCACCCTCTCCACAGACACTCTGTCCCTTCCTGGTTCTGGCTCAGTGGGCTGTGGTCACAGCTCTGCTCCCAGAGCCACCACCCCGCCCCCTCCCTCCACCGTCCACTCAGACACTGTCTTGCTGAGAAAGAGCGTGTCCTTCACTGAGGACCTGCTGCTGGCAGCCTCCGGTATAGTAGGACTGCTGTGTGTCATCACGTAACAGAACTTTACAACAGTGTAGTGTTGGCACCTCTCCTGTATATTGGGTCAACAGCAGCAGGACTGTTCAGATTGACTTGACTGGTGTTAACTGGAACAAATAACATGCATGGTGCAACCGCCCACAAACCACACCACTGACTGATAGTCCTGAGTCCTATTCAGGATTCTCCCACCCCACCATGCGGTTAGATGTGTTAATCAGGTGTACCCAAACTACTAGGTCCAGGATTTCTGCCTGAATGAGAGAAAATCTTATGAGTAGGGTAGTATTAGCATGAGGAAGAAGCAGGTTTATTGACTGTTCTCAATATGATGTTTCTGTGTGCAATTCCAGCTGTTTCTTCCACTTGGTTTGTCATAATAACATTAATACTGCAACGCAATGATCAACGTGTTGACGACAGATTGACCGGCTCTTTAGTCCATTGACCTGTGTGTGTTGAAAGTGACGAAACTGAAGCCGGACTCTCCTCTGTGATCAGGAATGGGCAGTGGGGGCAGCGTCGGGAAGGAGGTGGGGCCTCTGAAGACCCTGCTGAGACAACAGACGCAGACGGCTCTAGAGCAGAGGGTACAATGACTCAACGCTCACACACGTGTATACACCGACTCACTCTATATGCAGACATTTGAGACTGACCTGCACGGCAAAACACAAGTTAAAGTGCTCAGTTTCAATGAATTTCACGTACACATACATTGTTTATTTTCAGGCTGTGTCTTGATTAACTACAAGCGGCATCACAGGCCAAAGCAGCTAGCTAGGCGTGGCATTTTTTGCCAGTTAATGCTTTGACAACCAGTTTGCGTTGTGTACCGGCCTCAGATGTCTGCCCGTAGGACAAACAGTCACTTGCACACTGTGTGTCACTCACTAATTTTCACACGGCTACATTCTCTGTGAAATATCACTAATTTGCACTTCAGTGTGTTAATGGGGAGTGGGTCTCTGAAAGATGTTCCCTTTCTCTGTCCTCTTGACCATTTGTGCTACTCAGGGAGCGACCTCCTCTGGGTTATTGTTAAACGCCAGGGTATGTTCTCTCTCTCTCTCTCTCTCTCTCTCTCTCTCTCTCTCTCTCTCTCTCTCTCTCTCTCTCTCTCTCTCTCTCTCTCTCTCTTTCTCTTTTCTCTCTCTCTCTCTCTCTCTCTCTCTCTCTCTCTCTCTCTCTCTCTCTCTCTCTCTCTCTCTCTCACACACACACACACATCTCCTAACCCCGTCCCTCCTCTAGTTGTATGTAGATCTAAGAGGAGCAGGCTGGGCTGAGCAAAATGGCCGCTTGTGTGTTTGCTCGGCACCTACCGCGCTCTAAAAGATTCACAGACATGTTTGGCGGAGGGCTGGAGGCTAGGAGCTGTGTTCCCTTCAAGTTTGATGGGGTTTGTGAGTGTGTGTGTGTGTGTGTGTGTTTGCCTTCTGGATACTCCTGTCAAGCACCTCCCTCCTTTCTGACTTTCTCTCCCGAGTCTGATTTTGGTTTCCCTGTGTCCACGACGGGAATGAGCACGCTCACCTCATCACCTCATTCTTGCCTCCTTGCTCGTGGGAGGAGCTGTCAGTCAAATTAGTAGTCGTCTTCCTTGCTGGAGCACTGGAGAAGAAATAAACCTATTGGTAGTTTATTTCCCATGAAAAGCCATTCATTCCATACACCTGCATGGTTGGAAATCCTAACGTCCCTCAGATTTTCTGTACAAGTGGTCATCACTTCAGTCTAGGATGAGGACTAAGACGCTGACAGGCAGTCCAACTCCTTTTGTGAGTGACTGCATGGATTTCCATTCACATTATTTGAGGACAAGATATCACGTCGGAGGACAGAAAAGCATGTATAACAGAGTCCTGAGCCAGGACCTTGTGTGTGTTTGTGTTTTCACTTTTAACTTCAAACCTAATTAATGCATTTATATAGATTTGTAAGGGTTGAATTAATCACTAAATCAGTGATACAAAATACGCAGGCTTTATTGAAAATACATTTTCTCAATCACTTCCAGATCTATTTAAAATGCTCTGAAGTTTGTGTCTACAAGTGTAGGTTTGAATGGAGTGAGTGGGGCCTCCTCTGGGGTAAACATTGCATGGGGGGGGGCACCATAACACCTAATCTTTACTGCATGTTGGCACTTTTCCTAGTATAACATTAACAATATTATCACTCAAGTTTACACTCATCAGTTAAAGATACCGTACATAGAAAACAGGTGTCTTTAATCAATCTTTTTTTTTTCAATACCTCCAGAGAGACAACTAATTCATGAAAAATATAAACTAATAAAATGTTACAATCATGGAGCACTCATTACATATGATCAAACACACAAATATATTGGATAAAGTCCAGAGTGTGTGTTCCCTTACTGTAAAATGACCCAGCTTTTTCTATCTGCAGGAGTTCCCCTTCTTCACCCTGGCGTCTTTTCCACCTGGTTTTCTGGTTCATGTCGGCGGAGTGGTCAGCGCTCGCTCTGTCAAACTACTGGACCGTATTCACAACCCCGGTGAGTGCAGCGCATGCTAACACACGATGTCCTAATGTAGCTCGTCCACTGTCCCGTGAAACAATATGATTGAGCTCCTCCAGTGGCCTCCAGTGTTGTGTGAGTGTCCAGTCTTGTTGCAACTGGCTGTTTAGTCAATGCTGCCCGTTATCCTCTTGTGTTGAACAGTTATCCCTCGAATGGTCCAAGTTGCAATCTGTTTGATTGTTTGAAGAAATGATCAGTTATGTACTTAAGTCTTAATGCAGGTGAAAGCTGTTCCTGCTCACATTTATAGGCTGCAGCTTTGTAGCATTTTCAAGGAAATAAAGTTAGCATAGGCTATCATCAGATGTGTCAAAACGTTTCATGGATAGGGGCAACTTTCACCTTGTGGTTTGACTGACTGACTTTGTGTTATATATATTACATTTGTGTGTGTGTGTTGTGTGTGTGTGTGTGTGTGTGTGTGTGTGTGTGTGTGTGTTTTCGCTGTGGTGCTGCCCCCTGGAGGTTAGGTGCAATAGTTGTGCATGGCTCCAATCTGCTGCCTGTTGCTTCTGTTGTCTGGTGGTGTTGGCTGCAGGTGGCGCTGTGGTGTTTTATATATGCTCCTGAGTTTGCCGAAAGGCTTCTTATCTCTGTGTCGAAATTCTTATATTTTTTTGTATTAAGCAGACTTCTTTTTAATGAGATTTATATTGATGACAATAAGACATTTGCTGAGTCCACTTTACTGCCTCAGTAATGTTCCCCTTTGCTCGGCGTAATGGTCTTTGACCGCTCTGACTCAAGGATGTCTGAGAATTTAGGTATGAGAAGCAGATGAATGTTGGCTGGGTGAGGATAAACACGGTTCTTTTCAGAGTTAGACAGGGGAACCCAAATGAGCTACCCCAAAAAGGATTTGTATTAACGATCTGCATAAAGGAATAAGCAAGCCAATGCAATGATTAAACCTGCAGCACTCCTGTCTAAACTTGTGTTAACAGAATCATTGTCACATAATTTTCCCTCATCCAAATTGCAGTTATAACTTGGAAACCATTCTGAAAAGAGCCCTGTTCACTGTCGCAATGCCTCGACTATATCAACTACAGAGCAACATTAAAGGTACCTTGTGGAGTTTCTGACCACGAGTCACAACATTTTAAAACATCAGCTTTTATGAGTAAGGTTTGTCAGACCTCAAAGATACACAAAATGCATTGGGTGAGAAACTCTTGATGTAAACAAAACGTTTGTTTACAAGAAAATTCTACAGAGCACCTTTTTAAATTAGAAAGAATACTGGAGTTATACTGCTACTGTATGCTCCTTTTTGTATTATATAAGTATATCTTCTCCTTAAATCTTTTAAAACATTTTAGCTAGACCTGTAGCTTTTACTCATCTCTATTCTCCTCTTTTCCCTGTCAGTCTTCTTCTTGCGAGAGTGTGTTTGTAGGCCTGAGTATAGTTTGTCTTTGCATAGTGTTTGTGAAGTGCTGTCTGTCTTTGCATAGTAACAGTGGAGTGCTGCGCTTGTTTGTTAGACTGTCTCTTCTCTTCTTCTTCTCTCTTTTCTGTACTAACGGTGTGTGTTCTGGCCCAGCCTTGGGTAACACACGCTCATACAAACTGCTAGACTGGAATAGTGTCACTGCAGGTATTTCCCCCCTTTTACTGCTCTCACCCACGGGAGTCATGGTCGCTCACTGAAGTTAAACGACGTGCCCGCTCAGCGTGCACCCACCCAATACTGACGTTTAACCAATGTAGACCAGCGAGCCTAACATCCACAAACAAATTCAACATGACCTGGATACTGAGTTCAGTGAGCTGCCATTCTCTTCCCTCTAATCTGTGTGAGTGTGTGCTGAGTTGAGCATGCGCTGCCCCCCCACCCCATCCAGCCTGGCCTGCCCCCCCCCCCCCCCCCCCCCCCAGCTCATCCCGCTGACAAAAGAGCTTCCCTAACATTGTCCCAGCGCTGTTCTAACGCTTCCTGAATCAGCGTCGTGGTCAAACCTGTCTAGACCAGAGAAGGTTTAGGAGGTTTACTCTGTGACAACGAGCCACTGACCGGGCATGTGCACCCCTAACTCACTGGGCCGTATTCATACTGAGAGAGAGAGAGAGAGAGAGAGAGAGAGAGAGAGAGAGAGAGAGAGAGAGAGAGAGAGAGAGAGAGAGAGAGAGAGAGAGAGAGAGAGAGAGATGCATGGAAGACAGGTTGATTTGATGGGTGGCAGTTGAGGACAATTAAAAAAAAATTGATTTGGGATGGAAGGAAAGATATGAGCTTGGAGAATGGAGGAATCTAGATTTGATGGACTCTGGTGAATGAATATGGCCCTTCTCTGCCCATGAGCGTGCACATGGTCATGAGCGTGCACGTTGGTGAGCCTGTGCCTGTGCGACATGCTGGCTCTGGTTTAAAGGAACCCACCTCGTGGGCCTGTAGCCTGGCCATCAGTCATTATTCTTCATCTCTTCAGTTGATCTCCCATTCTTTTCCCCCCTCATTCATTCATCTCCCCCCGTCTCACCCAGAAGATGAGTTTCTCTCTGTTTTTTAGGGGGGGCTCCGTCCGCATGTGGCCCTCTAAGGGAGTCATTGGGTGCGGCTCAATACTCTAATGTAGCTTCCTCCATGTGTTGTTTGTTCAGAGATCCAGAAATGAGTGAGATTAATCTCACAACAGGCAACAATTAGGCTCTCATGAATAATGTTAATAAAACAGAGGTGGTATTGAAGCAAAGCCTCATTATTAGATTATTGAAACACACCCATGATTTAGCCTAAGTATGATGAAGGCTCAATACCTTTTGAAGTGAAACCTTTGTCACCAGGGTAGGAAACACACAATGTTATTACTCTTTTACTAGCCAGCAAGATTTTTATTCTACAGTCCGACCACCACAGCCAAAATATACTGGCTATAACGGCCGGTGACTGTATCTCTCACCTGTGTCCTTAAGGAGACATTGACAAGAGAGAGAGACAATATGTTTTTAGATAGATCATTTAAGGAATGCCAGTGAGAACACACACAAGTAACCTAACTGTTGACTTTGCCTTCATCATCATTCTCTCATTTCATTATTGTCACCTTGTTTCACAAACTGATGGTTGGTTTTGGCTTGCTTTGATACACCATTTAAATCATGTATCATCAAATACAAAGTGTGATGTCTGTTTATTTTCTGGTCAATCAAAGCAATCAGTTTAGATACAGACTTGTCCGATGTTTGTAATTGTCTTTATTTTATTTTTTTACGTAACTACATCGACAACAGTTCATTAGGTTTAGCGTTATCTCATCGTTAGACTTCAGTGTTCAGTGAGGTTTTGATAGATAATTCAGAATGTTGTGTTTTGCAGATGAGCCAGAGACTCGCGACGCCTGGTGGGAGGAGATTCGCCAGGAGATCAAATCTCATGCCAAAGCTCTTGGTTGCCATGCTGTTGTGGGGTACAGCGAGAGCACTAGCATCTGGTATGTAATAGTAGAACACATGGGAAATTATTTCCTTTTTCATCTTTTTTTTTTATGCCTAATGTTTTTCATTTGTCTTAAACACACATATAATTTCATGCCCTGTTCTCATCCTCTTCCCTTTCTTTCTCTCTTGATCTGTCCACCTCCCTTCAACACAGTGAGGAGGTGTGTATCCTGTCAGCATCGGGCACAGCAGCCATCTTGAATCCTCGGTATATGCGTGAAGGCTGCCTAGACATCGGAATTGCCGACCACAGGTTGTCATGATTGAAAGACTTGATTTAACTGATTGTGAATCCTTGTATGTTAACAGTGTACGTATACAGCACAGCTTGAATTGACCTATGGAGGCTGATACCAGATGGTGTGTGTGTGTGTGTGTTGTTCTCCAGGTTTGAGGAGCCGTCTCCCCCGAGCTGTGGCTTCTGCCACATCCCGTATGATGAGCTCAACATGCCTTTTCCCGCCCAGCTCACCTACTGTTACCTCTGCAGGCGACAAAAGGTCTCAAATATAACTTGTTGCTTAGCATGTAGGAGTCTGTGATTCAGTTACACATATATTTGGTTGTCCAGTGCATGAATATAGTGAAAGTATGAATTAAGTACAGTAATTATGTTTTTCTTTAAAGGTTCCTGATGTGCTGTTCACAACAATCGACCTGCCACCAGAAGCGGCTGTTACGGGAAAGGGCTGCCTCATCCAGGCCAGGTACAACACCTCACAGTTAAATGCCTCCTCCTGGAGGAGCCTCACAGCAAAGATATTGAACTAAGTGAGTAAATACCAATGTTTGTTGTCTTCTAGACTGTGCCGTCTGAAAAAGAAGGCTCAGGGTGAAGTGAACGCGACGGCCATCTCCAACCTGCTGCCTTTCATGGAGTACGAGCTGCACACTCAGCTGATGAACAAGCTGAAGCTGCGGAGCATGAACTCTTTGTTCGGCTTACACATACAGATAAGTGTCGGAGAGAACATGCTCCTGGGTCTGGCTGTAGGTTGACATTTTAGGATAACAGCTTTATCAACAGCACAAGTGTTTGCTGCAGCTCCTTTAAAATGTGTGTGTGTGTGTTCAGTCTGCTACAGGAGTGTACCTGACAGCCCTGCCGGCACCAGGGGGCATCCAGATTGCGGGGAAGACTCCTGGTGACCTCAGCAATGAGCACCACATCCTCACCATCCAGAAAAGGATCAATGACACCATAGCCAAGAACAAAGAGCTGTATCAAATAAACCCTCCGGTGAGACACACAACACATGCATGGACAGTAATCAATCCAAGGAAGGACTGGCTTTGTGATTAAGTCTGCAAATTCTCCCCTAGTAGGCCAGGTTTTTACTGCTAATTATGTTTCTGCACTCTTTCATTCTACACTCCAGAAGCCAGGGTGTCATGTGGGTGTTAGCCTACAGCCCATACTGTACATAGAAGACTTTGGGAACCTGTTTCAACCACGTTTGTTAAGATGTGTTGGGAACTTAGCATGTGCCCTAATAAATCTTGGGAATATTATTAATTTACCTGCATCTTAAGTCAATTTTATGTGTTTTTACGGCTAATATGAGCAGTTTATGGACATTCAATACTTAAGAATTGTGACTGTCACATACAGTGTTGTATCAAGTTAATAAGGTTTATTTTGCACATTAAGTGCAGTCATTCTTTGACACAAACCAATACATTTCATGCTGAACTGTTTCCTTTATTTTGGGTTTAATTCTCTCTCTTAGCGTTAAAATCATGTCCGTAATCATACATTATAAGTAGTCTGTTCTTTGTGAATCATGAAAAACTTACCCCTCTTGTCTTTCTCTGGTCATTAAAGAAATTATTTGCCCTGGACCCTGAGGTATTCTGCGGCATAAACATGGTACTGAGCACGGCAACTTTTAGCTGTGAGACACAGCAAAGCATGACAAATATTTCACTATATTAATCTCAATACTACACCACTTTTACTGTAACTGTATGACCGTTCTAAACTGGGGACGTTTGGGAACAGATAGATGTGTAACCCACTCCAGTGTCACCTCTTGAGGGCTGTAGACTCATTTTATCTGTGTTGATGTACTTTTATTATGGCTTTTATTATGACCATCTACCCCATTCACACTCACCTGTGTATGTTTTTTATGGTGTGTGTGTGTGTGTGTGTATGTTTCCGCCACTCCTTACTCTTTCAGATCCATATTCAAATTAACATCAGGTCTGTGTGTGTGTGTGTGTGTGTGTGTCTGTCTGTCTGTCTGTCTGTCTGTCTGTCTGTCTGTCTGTCTGTCTGTCTGTGTAATGGTGAATCTTATTTGGGTACTTGAGTGAGCGTGAGCATGTGGTGTGTTATTAACATAGACTTTCTACTACCTGTACAGTCTGGGCACTAGTGAGATGCAGATGTGTTGCTGCTGTGGTGTTCTGGTGTTCACTTTGACTTCCCGTCCGCTCAGGTTTTGTGTCCCCTTTTGCTTGCAGGAGCTGACGGAGGAAGTGGTGGGTTCTCCGATTCCTGAGCCGAGGCAACGCTCCAGACTTTTCCGCTCCCACTCAGAAAGCTCAGATGAAGTGTCAGAACTGGACCTCTCCCATGGCAAGAAGGATGCCTTTGTCCTGGAGGTGTGTTTCTATATAAAACTAAATACATTTACATGCAGCTGTTTCCATGGACAAGTAGTCTGTTCTTTGTGAATCCATTTGCTGTCATTTCCGTAGATTGATGACACTGATGCTGTGGAGGACATCCACTCCCTCCTCACTGATGCCCCGACCCCCACAGGTATGCGCCGTCTACACACTCCACAGCCATCACAGTGCATCATTATGCACTGCACATGCTAAGTTAGCTATCTCCCAGTTGGGTTGAGGCGCTAACAAACGTCACTATGCTTTATCACCTGTCTTGCCTTTTTCCACTTTCACATCTTCAGGTTTCTACAGCTGCAACACTGAGATCATGCCTGGGATTCACAACTGGACTTCAGGAGTTCAGGTTACTCTACATAATATAGTGTCACTTTCTGTACACATTACAGCAAATCTTCACCAAACAACAATTTTTCATACAAGTAGATTATGCCATTGTGCACATTTAGTATTTTTCAATCTGTAGAGCTGCCTACAATTTGCACATAATTATAACAAACTGACATTAGTGCAGAGTACAAATGTACTGTCATTTAGGAAATGGAGTCCCTTGTATGTATTTTTGGTAAGTTTAAGCTATGTGTTTATGTTACAGATGTTTACATCTGTGAGAGTCTTTAGGTTGAGTAATGCCAATCTTACTAACCAAGGCTTGAACAAGATCTTCACTGACCTATGTGAGAATCTGCTAAAGGTAAGAAGCCATATGTGGTGCCATGTTTATCCTTTGTAATGGGTTATACACTGTTTATAATGAAACTTGTTACAAGTCAATTCATTGTTTGTTTTCAGAGTTTCTACTTCAAGTTGCGCTCTATGATCCCCTGCTGTCTGTGTCAGCTGAACTTCACTGTAGCAGTGCCAGAGGAAGAACTCATACAGGTGGGAGGTTTCAGAACATCTCTGATTTGTGAAATTGCAAACAAGTCAAATTCAAACGTTTCTTATATCTACTGTACGTCTGTCTGCCTCTCACCCAGGTCGCAGTGACAGCGGTTGCAATGACGTTTGACAAAGACCAGACTCAGGAGAAGACGGCAGACAAGCCACCCACCAAAGGTCTGTCTGGTTAAAGAGATTATCTTTTAGTTTTTTTCTGCTCACCCAAAGTCCGACAGTCTTTAATACCTTCACCATAGCTTTGCTTAATGTACAAGCCATCTAATGTATCTTTGGCCAATGTTATAGCTGTATCTCTGAGCGGAGCTGCTACTTGATCCCATAAGCTGTTTCAGAGCCAAAATAGGCTAATACCAAAATTCAACAAAACCTTGAAACTGATTACAGAAACATAACACGGCTTTTAAGAGTTTGTCTCTGTAGCAGTGAAGAAGGAAAACAGAACTATCCTTTTTAATCCTTTTTTTCAGGAGTCAGTGAGACTGAAGAGCAGCTGCAGTTTCCCATGGAGTTATGTGCAGACTCGTCATCCGCCAACTGTCAGCCAACATCCAAAATCTCAGGTAGTCTCAAACAATTGTTTTTTAATTGCCCCCTGCCCTGCTTTTGCTTCTGCCGGCATTGCCCATCTCCTCCACTAACAAATTTAGGTACAGTCTCTTTACTCACCCCAGCTGCAAAACTCTGCCAAAATCAGCTGGTGATGGTTCGTTCACCAGGTAAACAAACCGTGATGTGTCATAGCCCAGTGTGTTCTCCTTTGGTGTGAACTTAGATGACCGTGTGTGGTTAAGCTCCTAAAACCGCATGGCTTACTTTTCGTTCACATGAAATGAACACAGAGCAAGGAGCTTGCGCCATCTCTAGCAAGCACTGATTAGGTGGAGAATTGTGATTGGAGATGAAAGCGAAGTAACGCATGCGTTGTAAGCCTTGTGGCAAGACCAAGGGGTTGATCCTGAGCCCTTTTCACTCCCTGCCAAGTGCAAAGGTAGACTTTGATGTTTGTGTGTGTGTGTAACAGGTTTCCCAGAGAGTACCAACGTCTCCTCCAGAGGTGAGCTCCCTTTCCCTCAACCATCTCTCCCTGCTACCAAAACCACCACACTGCCCTGTTTTGACCTTTTCATCCTTTCGTCTCGGACAGAGTTATCCTGCATCAACTTTTGTTCTTTTCTGTTCGTTTTTTGTGTCCTGTTTTTATTTTTTATTTTTCTCTCTTGTTGTTGTTGTTGCGTTTGTGTATGTTTGGGTGTGGGCTTGTGTGTGTGTGTGTGTGTGTGTGTGTGTGTGTGTGTTTGTGTGTGTTCTCTCCAGCTGCCTCCGTTGATTACGGTTCCTTTGCAGACAGATGCAGCACCTGGCTAGAGCTGCTTAGGCTGAAAGCTCACACCATAAGACGGGGATCAGTTAAGACAAGTAGGAGGACACAGTCTCTAGCACACTCTGGTGATCATACCCACAAATACTGTTTCACAAGCAATCACACACACACACACACACACACACACACACACACACATACAAATGTTCGCATACATACACTCGCACACCCCTCCATGCATGCCGCTGGGGGGCGGAGCATCGTAAATCAAGCACCAGCTTTTTAGCTAGAGTGTGAACGTTGAAGCCCCGCCCCTCAGAGGGATCCCCAATCTGAAGCTTAGCTTTTAAATGCCTGTGCAGCCGTGGCCACCATGACGACAACTTAATAGTCTTTTTTTAATCTTTTTGCTCTGTGCTTGTACTTGTTTAGATGTGTAAGGGTTGGAGAAATTTGATGATTAATATAAGAATTCCTTTGATTTTTCTCTAGTGAATGTGCTTAAACTGAGAAGACTTCCCATGATTTGTAGATAAACTGTTCACATACAAATTTGAACACAGAAAAATGTGGTAGAGATCAAGGTGGGACAGGCGGGTGGGTGGATCGGGGCGGCAATGATGTTTTTGCAAGATAGTCTGGTATGATTTTTAGTCCGGTATACAGTAAGTAAACTACGATCTAATGTGTGGCTCTGAAGGTTTCTGGTTTGATGGATTTTAAGCCACATCAGGTGAATTTGCAGTAAGACAACGGAGCATCTTTCACACTCTGGCTCGTGTACATGTGCCCAGCTCAGCTCCCAGCTGTCTCTGTCCGTCTCCATTTCTCTCAAGCCTCTTTCACAAATTGAAACAGATATAAATACTCTCTCATGTACTGCAAAATCCTGTACTCACACTTGTACACATACACAGCTGTGCCCAGGTCTGTCTGTCTGTCTGCAGACACTGTTTTAACTGTCTTGTCCGTTTGCTTCCACTGCATGATACGCATGGCAACGCACGCTTTCCAAGTGATTGTTTTGGCACCTCACATCCACACATCCACACAGACATACTTGCAGATAAGTGCACACATGTCACTCCTGCTGTGAAAATGCTAACAGGGTTGCCTTTTTGCACGTACATTCCACATTCACATTTTTTTCTGCTTTAGAGTTCATATCTGCTTTTATTTTTCCCCTATTTTTGAGTGTTTTTTTTGGTATCTCCATTCTCTTTCATCTTCCCCCCCCCCCCCTTCCCTCCTCTTGTTTTTCTTTTCGCGTCTCTTTTGGACCTCTACGTGCTCTCTCTGAACCTACAGTCTCATCTTTGGAGCGTTGCAGTCCGCTGCCTGAGGGACGCTCACGCTCGCTGCGGTCCAACCGCTCTTTCGGGGGAAGTTCCGTCACTGTGGTGAAGATGACGCCGCTCTCCTTCCTCCCCGGGACACGCATCATTAAATACCTCGGGATCATCAACATGTTCTTTATCAGAGAGACGACATCGTTACGGGAGGTACGACTGCAGAAACAGGCTACACGTGCACAGGCCCCGTGATATTGTGAAAAGTGTAGACATTGTTTGTGTTTTTCCTCTGCAGGAAGGGGGTGTCAGTGGCTTCCTCCATACGTTCATAGCAGAGGTGTTTTCGATGGTTCGAGCCCATGTAGCAGCCCTGGGTGGCAATGCAGTGGTGTCTTACAGCATGAAAGAGTGTATGTTAATGGAAAATCCAAACAAGAACCAGGTAAACTCACTCACTCACACACTTTAAGTATTAACCTATTAGTCCATTAATACATGAAAGCACAATGAACTATTGCCTGCATCCTCAGACGTTATTAGTGTTGTTATGGTTTATTCTTCCTGCCTTTTTCTTTTTCTCCTCAAGGCTCAGTGTCTCATTAATGTGAGTGGTGATGCCGTCATCTGTGTCAGGGAAACGGACCAGGAGCCCACTCCCTCAACGACAAATATCGGACAGACCTACGCTAGTGCTACAGATGAGGCTACATGACAGTGAAACACAGAGCCTCACTTTGTCTGCAGGACACACAATCTGAGTGAACACGCTTTCTGAGTCTAGCCGTCCAAATATGAGTGGTTTATGCCTGCCCTAAAACTCTGTAATAGATCCACAGGTTTTGAACGCAGGCATTAAAAAACAATTACTCACAAACACTCAGAAATATGCAGTCTGGATTAATATGGTAGTGCATTTTTATTTTTTTTTGTGTGTTTAAAGAGAATATTTGTGCAGAAGATACTGATGTAGCTCTTTGGGAATTGGGTAATCTGGGTGTTTCAAAAACAACAGCCAAAGGAGCCCTCTGCATCTAACTTTTGTATTATGTATTACATCCATCCATAATGGGGCCACCGACAGCTACAGTATGTTGTGTATGGGCACAAGTGCGGCAGCTATGACTAATTTGTCCCTCTACAGCTCACAGGAGGAGTCAGTGAATGGCCATGCCAAAAGGGATATTGTATGACATCAGATCATTTTAAAGTGGCCACATAATGACTATGCCCAGCGAGGCAAGTATTTGATTCCTTAAAATAGGAAACCCTCACTAGAGTGGAAATGTTGAATCAAAACAACCCAGAGAACCCTGTGAGGCCATTTAGTTATAATTATCTATTTGTTAATTGGTGTCCAGTTTTAATGTCTAAATTACATTTTATGTTGATTTTGCCGATGGATGATCTTCCTAATTACTGTCACAGTATTGCTCACAGGCAGTATCCTAAGGGGGTCAAATGTCTACAGAAAGTGTCAAATAATGATCTCATCTATACTCATAATAATGAAAACAAAAAAGGCAAGGGTTACTGGCACATGCATGTATTTTTGTAGGGCAAGAATATTCCTTTACAACAACCATAACTGTTTATTCCAGTGATTATTTTATTGATTCAATTCGAATTTTGTAATTCTTTATCTTAAAATGCTCAGATTAAAAGGCATGTATGCCTTTTATTAACTTATAAAGGAGTGAGGGCAAATGGTGAGGGGTATATTGGGTAAAATGTGTCCCTTTAGGGTCTAGCACCAGGGTGGTTTCATAAGATAAAGTATTAGAGATGGTTTTGACTGAAAACCATCTCTAATACGTTGCCTCAGTACAAACCTTAAGCAGTTTGTACTGAGGCAACTCTTGCTTCACTTGCAGCTCTAGGATCTGTTCGCTTCTAGCTGCTTCTTGCTGTCTGTCAGATTTTACATACCTTTGTCAAGCTTCATCACTGTTGCTTGTGCACTCATGTTGTGTATGATAATCCTGCTACTGATCTCTACATCTCTGACATTCATGTCCAGTGCTGGAAAAAAAAAAAGCATCCAATGGTGTAAGTGCCACCTGAAAATAAACTGTAAATGTTCTCTAAAGTCAGATTTTAGTATTTTTGTAGCATAACATGTATGAAATATACAGCTCATTTTAACCGTGCAATGATGACTCACTGTCAGAGAATAAGTGGTACTCTAATGTTTGTCTGATCAGTTTTAAATACCTGTGTCTAAAACTTGAACGTACATACTTAGATGCTTTTGCTTTCTGATTAGCAGCATGCAGACTCACTTTTTATTGCCATGAATCTGTATGCCCACCTGTTAAGTCTTGCACAATAAACTCAGTCAAACCAAGATGCATCTGTTTGACCATAGTCTGTGATAAGACTTTAAGACTTTTTAATTCAGGAATAAAGTACAAATGTATGATGCTGTGGTTCCAATTTTATTCAAAGCCAAGTTTAGATTTTGTCAGCTGTCTGTGAACAATGGACTCTCAATTAACCCAATACATCTGACAGTAGGACTGCAACAAAAAACAAGGCAACGAAAAACCATCATTTCAAGACTGAACTTGTTTCATCCGATGCCACGTGAATGCCGCATACCGGTCAAATACCTGCAGCGACACCTGGAGGCCTTTAGAGTGAGCTGCTCCTCGCTACGTGTCTCCAGGCTATATCTTTATCCCCGCTTCCCATCCGGCTGCTACGGGAGCAGACCAGCGGAAAACTCGGCTGTCCCACCCAGCAGCTCGGTCCAGACATGGGGGAAACCATCCTGCCACGGCGCATGTTCCTCTGGAGCATGGCGGTCATCTACCTCGCTGCTTTTGTGTCTCTCTATGTGCAGATACCAGGTGACATTTACAACTCCGCTAACTGTTTGGAAGCTAGCTAGCTAACTTAACTTACTACTAACCTACTGCTATGTGTTAGCTTGTTAGCGGGGAACTTGGCGCTCCGCTTTCCTGTGGTGAGGAAGACGTTTCTCTTGGGCTGCAGTCAATAAGGGTTGCCTGCTCCTGGCTGACTTTAGCAGCTAAGAGAGACCCAACCTGTTGGAAAGACGCACGCATGATAGTAATATATTGTACTACAATACCCACAACCCCTCGGTTTCTATCTCTTAAGGTCGCTTTATTTTAGTAGCCCAGCAGAATTCCAAAAGACCTCGCCCACGCCCATATTTTTTTTAAGGAATTTTTTTTTGGTACATATTTTACATTCTCATTGTACATTTAGGCACAGTGCCAACATACATTTCCAGTGCATGATTTTCCAAAAAGCACTCTCAATTAAATTTAAAGCCATTCCAGAAATGTATTTTCAATATTTTAAAACTTGGAATCTGTGAATGAATGACATAGTCAGACTTTATATTCCCAGGTGTTGAAGTACATTACATTTACATTGGATGTCAAACTTTTTTTCTTTATATGTAGCAGGTTTTTTTACAGGCTAGTTTGTGCCAGGCAGGCACTGACCCTGATATAGTCTATAGTACTGATCCACTGACGGATACAGATGGGTGTAGAATTAAACAAAAATAACTGAATAAATGAGTGGAGAACCATAACAAACGCAGAGGAATCACAAATGGCTTCATGTGTATAAAAAAAGATGTGAATCAATCGATTACTGTCCCTGTTCATTTAAATTGACATTGCTCTTCCCGTGTTTATGTCTTATTTCTAGGCCTCTATGGCAATGATGGGCTGTTGCCTGCTCGTTGGCAGCTGCGGTACAGTGGCAAGTCTCTCGGGGAGCTGCTGCTGTCCTCTCCCACCCTGCTGTGGCTGGGACCTCAGCTCGGCGTGGACACGCACACTGCTATGGAGCTGCTGTGTCTCGTGGGTGCTGCACTGAGCCTCGCCGCCACGCTGGTGGAGGCTCTCCGAGACAGCGTGGTGTTCTTCTGCCTCTGGGCCTTGTACCTGTCCATGTACCAGGTGTGTTTTTACTGTTTCGACTGTACCCAGTTTTTTTTTTTTTTTTGCAGTAGTTCACTCACTGGCCATTTTTGTTTCTCATTTCAGGTGGGCCAGGTTTTTCTCTACTTCCAATGGTGAGTGATGACTTTGTGGATCTTTGTTTATTTTGTTTATTTATTTTATGTAATTAACACAATAGTGTTATGAATAGCAGCTCCCAAGATAGTTATGGTGCCATCCTCAGTCCACTGTTTAGTAACATCTTAGTAATGTTTGTCTCTGCTGCTGTGCAACTCTGTAGACACCAATAAACTAGTGCAACAACTTACCTTGTCCTCTCTGTCTGCCCCTGACTTGCCACCTTCTCCATTAATCACTGTTTTCTGTTGCTCTTTCTACTCATCACTGTCCAGGGACAACTTGCTTCTGGAGGTGGGGTTCCTCTGTATCCTTGTGGCCCCGCTGACTATGATCAGAGGGTCACGAGGGGTCAGGAGAGCACGATCGTGTCACCTTCTGGCTGCTCCGCTGGTTGCTCTTCCGGCTCATGTTTGCCTCTGGTGTGGTGAAAACTCACGTCTCGTTGTCCCACATGGTGGGGCCTTACAGGTACGTGTGAGAGTCTGTAGGAGTGAAGAGTGACTTTGTCTCCCATGTGTGAAGTAGGAAATCCCTGAAGTCAAGACATTACTAGAATCGAGAGCTATCAGGCTCTTGTGTGGTTGATTAACATTTCTTTTTCACTGTGTGTTGAACAGCTCTGACGTATCACTATGAGACTCAGTGTATCCCCACCCAGCTGGCCTGGTTTGCTCACCAGTTGCCGGTGTGGTGGCAGAAGTTGAGTGTGGTGGCGACCTTCGTTATGAGATCGCTGTACCCCTGCTTTTCTTCAGCCCACTGCGCAGACTCCGACTTGGGGCTTTTTACCTGCAGGTGGGTAGAAATTCAAGGTGCAACCCTTCTCAAATAGCTGCCTGGTTGTGTGCAGCTGAAGGAATTATTGGTTTATTTGTTTGTTTTTCTTGTGTAGGTGTTGCTGCAAGTGCTCATAATTTTGACTGGCAACTACAATTTCTTCAACCTGCTGACTTTGGCCCTCTGTCTGTCGCTTCTGGACGACCAGCATGTTCACTTCTGGCTACGCAAGGCGGACACGAGTTGCTACAATGGTGTGATAAACATTTTCTGTATACATTTGCAAGCTATACTTTTTGTAAAGTAAAAAAATTAGGAAAATAAGTATCACTCTTCCCGTGTCTTAAAGTTTTGGATTTAACTTATCAACTATAATTATAGTTTCACAATATCTTTGTCAAATGCCGTCATCAGCGGACGTCAGCCCTATTTTAACACCTGCCTTCACAATCGGTAAACTCACTGTGATTGAAACTAAGGAAAACATCTGAATCCTACCTACAGAAGAACACACATTAAAGGCTTACATTTGGACCTGAGTTGTGTGTCCATTCTGCCAAACGTTACCAGAGCATCATCACTCTCTCTTTGATCTGCTCAGAATCCAAGCTGTGGTCTTGGCTGGGTTACCTGCTGGAGCTCGCAGTCTGGTCTCTCATGATCTTCGGATCAATTGTATGCTTTGACCTGAAGCCGAATGCAACGAGGACGGCATCTCCTCCAGGACAGGTAGGTGTGTGTGTACATCTATTTCCGTTGGAACAATTGCACTTTGCAGTTCATTGATTTACATTTTTGTCCTTTCAGCATTCACGCACCACCAGTTTAACCAGTTTCTGAAGATGGTCACTATCCCCTCTATCTGGATTGCTGTCCTCTCTCTCACCTGGGAGATGGTCACAGCCATGTTCAGGTAGGACTCTCCCTATGCGGCTGCTTGATCATGTTGTGTTCTCAGTATTACATGTTGTTGTACAAACGCACTATACGTAATGTGTTTTTTCTAGGTGTGCGTGTGTCTGCGTTTCCTGAAGAGGTTTTGGGGAACTATCCAGTGGACAGTGTTTGCTACTGCCGCCGCTGTTATGTTCACTATCAGTCTGGTGGGTGTTGTTGGAATACAGTATTGATTGAACTTCGTACCACAAAGCTAACGAGTCATGCAGATGAACCTCTTAATTGATCAGAATTGTTTCTTTAAACCTTGTTGCTATCACTCTTTATGCCGACTATGTTCTTCTATTCCCAGGTGCCATTTACCTACATAGAGTATGACTCTAATGCCAGGTTGTGGCCGGGAGTGCGTCGGGCCTATGACCGGGTGGATCGCTACCAGCTGGTCAACTCATACGGCCTGTTTCAGAAGGATGACCGGGGTCGGCGGACGGCCAGAGGTTGTCATCGAGGGAAGCAACGATGGAGTCTCGTGGACGGTGAGAGAAAAAAACCATCATAAATATGCCTGTTAATGATGACAGGACTGCGATGCTAATTTTAATTAAACACTGAAATTAAAAAAGGACTTACTGTCCTGCTACACTGTATTAAGTAAGGTGTTCCTATCCGTTTCTTTTTTTTTGTTGTCTTCTTTTAGGAGATTGAGTTTATGTATAAGCCAGGCAACCTAAGTGCACCTCCTGCTGCAGTGACGCCTCACCAGCCCAGGTTGGACTGGCAAATGTGGTTTGCCGCCCTCGGGGATCAAACACAGGCTCCATGGTTCACCAGCCTCATGTACAGACTGCTGCAGGGCAAAAGAGATGGTACGCAGCCTCAGAGTGTTCAGTTTATTTTCTTCCTGTGTTTTCTGTCACTTTATCTCCCTAAATGACGATTCAACACAGAATCAAATGGGGCAGAAAACATGCTCACAAGATCACGTGAGAGTCATAGAAACACATGTCACATGACAATCTAAAATTGACACCGAGTAATGTGTTTGTGTCCGGTAAGCCAGAGCACGAACCATATCGCCGTCCTGTGAGGAGCTACAGGCAGCTTCAGACGTAACTTAGGGGTGCAAGGCGACACAGAGACGACTGTTTTTTCAAAACAATAATGGCTCCTGAAGAGATTAGAGTAGATGCTGCAATAGTATTTCTTCATTGAAAAAAAGAGCAAAGAACGGCACTGAAGGCCTTTCTCGATGGAAAAGATGTTGTCACTCTTCTTCGTATTCGCTTTGGAACGAGTTTGAGTGACTGATGGTTCATCCAATCACTGTCCAAATATGTTTTGAAAGTGCCAGTTTCCAAACAGTTTCCAATGAATGCACATCTCACCAAACCTAAAGTAGTGATATAACAGAAGGTGTTTTACCATTGTCGGCTTATTGAAAAGGCCTTCTGTGACATCACTAACTGAGTTGTGATAAGAAGTGAATCTAGCCCCAGATTACTGTTAAGTAGCAGGTTAAATAGCTGTTTCTTACTGTTTGCACTAAAAGCCAATATCTGCAGAAACCTCTAGTGAGACTATCAGGAAAGATTGCAGACACCAATGCCCACCACACTAAAAGTTAATGACTTATTGTTGATGCATTTTTCAAGTATCTCTGATGGAGGTTAGTGTGGGACACAGCACTATCTTGGACCAGGGCTTCAGGTTTAAAATGGTTTAACCCATAGAGCACAGTGCGGAAAATGTTTTCTACCCAAAATGAGACGGTGTTAAATTACCATTGAAAAGAAGGCAGTGTTTGTTTTTAATTACAACCAGATCTCTGAAAGCTTTGCTTCATGTTCTGCAGTGATAGAGTTGATCCAGACAGATGTATCACGGTATCCGTTCCACCAGCAGCCTCCTGCCTACCTGCGAGCCCACCGCTACAGATACTGGTTTACTGAACCAAAGGCTGACGGGTCAGTTTCTCTCTCTCTCTCTCTCTCTCTCTCTCTCTCTCTCTCTCTCTCTCTCTCTCTCTCTCTCTCTCTCTCTCTCTCTCTCTCTCTCTCTCTCTCTCTCTCTCTCTCTCTCTCTCTCTCTCTCTCTCTTCTCTGCAATGAAGACATCTGACTGTTCTCGGCTGTGTGCACTGTCACTCAGCATATGTTCAGACATTACCTTCAAACTCAATAATTTATCAGCAGTTTTATCAATATTTTAAAATTATTCTTAGCTAGAAAGGCGTTTTACTTAATTTTTTCCTGTGCAAACATCTACTCTTAAAACATCAGGATATTTACTGTTTTGCTGGTCTGTGTTGGCAGGTCCTATCCACAGCGTTGGTGGAGGAGGGTTTATGATGAGGAATTCTATCCCACAGTGCACCTGGGCAACACCTTCCTGGAGAGCATGCTCAATCAGTATGGACTCAAGGTAAATCTTAAAAAGCTATAATTAAAAATGATCGAAAACAAGTGGAGGAGGATGTGTCCTTTTTTCATTCTTTAATCTATGGAATATGGATTACTTTTCTTCTTTATTTGTCTGTAGGAAAAACCGCCTCCACGTCGGATGTCCAACACCACTGTTGCCCAGGCGGTGAGGTGGGTGCGCTCTCAGGTCAGAGGTGTTCCTTCTCACATACTTATCTGGACCCTTATTGCCTGCAGCGCCACCCTCTGTCTGCTCCAGGTATTGCAAAACAGGAAAAAACACCCAGAAAGGACCCACTCACTCATGAGGCCGCTGTGAACAGTTACACAGAAAAGGTACCTGAAGGCTCTGCAGACCATTCTGGGAAGTCGGATGAACAGCAGACCGAGGAAGAGGAAGAGGAGGATGAGAATGAAGGAGATGGCAGTGAAGATGAGGGCAAAGGTGAGGAGAAAGACACTGTTGCTGATGACGAAGAGGACTAGGCACAGAAGGAGGATGCAGAGGAAGACGGGGGGGGGGGGGAGATGAACGAGAAAGTTTTGAAAAGATGCAGGTTATCCCGTAGTAGAATGTTATCACCACCTGCCTTAATGAAATATTACCAAAATGACCAAAGAATTTATTCTGTGTATATTTGTAATTCCTGATCAGCCAATTATGGAAAAATAAGTTTACCTTATCCCACCTACACATTACTGCGCTGCATTTTACAGAAATCAGTTGTCTACATCAGAAACCAGTCACTTAATTCAGTAGGTCTTTGCCAGATGTTTAGGACCTCCCTGGTTTGTTCGGGCTTATGGTGAACATTCAATCTAGTCAGCAGATCAAATCACGTTGAAAGAAGAGAGAAATATAGAATTTTAATTAAAAGGCAGCTTCTGTTTTGCCTATTCAGAGAGTAAATGTATGTTCATGGTATTCTTTGTTTCCTGTTTGTGTTGCGTACTGTTGTCCTTGTGTGTAAAAACCTGTGTGTGTTGTGCGTTTTTACATTACTGTCGTCCCTTGCCTCTTGATGTATGTACTGAACTAAAACAACTCTGCACTTTCTTTTTCTTCCACAAATGTCTCTTTTCTTTCTGTTAATGTTAGAAATTAAACATCATCACACACATTGATGCAGTAACTTTACTCATCACATATTAAAGTAAAATTAAAAAAAAGCTTTTCTGTAAAAAAATTTTGTAACAATCACAAGTTATATCTGTCATTTTGTTAACATGAGTTGTTAGTGTATATGATTAGTATTAATAATGTGTATACAGGAGACACTAAATCCAGTTTTGTTATTACTATTATTATAAAGCAACAACACCCGTTATTGATTTACTCAGATTATGTAATCACCCTCTGTTCCTATATAGTGTTTCACCACTTCAGTATTCCAGGACAGTACTTGTCGATCAGAGACTGGTAGTACGGCTTCAGCATGTTGATGTCAGGGATCTCGTTCGTCTTTGAGTACAAGTCAAATTTGCTGTGGAAAGGATGGAAGATGCAGCTTCAGTTTGACGCAAAGGGCTGTGATAATGTAAGCATGAGAGAGGAAGATGCTCACTTGAACTCCTGGACCCAGAGCAGCATGCGCTGGTCATCGTCATTGCACAGGTGCATGTAGTCTCCGTTGGTGTGCCAGGGGTAGAATGAATGGAAGCGAATCATGCACAACCCCTAAAGAGAGACAGAAAAAGATGAGATCCAAAACTGAGCCTGTACAGTAAGCACCACAGGTGAGGAGACAACATTGCATACTCTAATTATTTAATTGCCCAAAACATAGTGTTTTCAATGTAATTATTTACTGACCTGCTCTGGGATGGAGCAGTTGTTGAACTTCAGAACTCTGTAGAGATACTCTGAAGACAATGCAAGAGTTTAGGTACAGTATCGTAGATAAACAGGCACTTCAATGGCATTGCATGTTTCCTTCTTTTAAAAGTTGTAGTGCATTTGTGTGTGGCTCAATGTGAGGACGTCTCTTACCGTCATGGCCCCAGGACATGAGGACTTTGTCAAGCCCACAGTTTGGTTCATAGATCCCGTATTCAGTGCTAAAGAATGCATGAAAGAAGTAATTATGTAAAAGGACAAATACCTAGTACTTCAAACAACTAGCCTATAGGCTTTGATGACAATTGTAGTACTGAAATAACTGAAATTTACATTGTAGAATGCATAAGTGTGAAAACCTTGAAATATTCATCCACAGACTTTGATAATGTAACATGAAAATACTCACTTGTAGCTGGGATTATTCTCATCTGGGTTGTCCAGGAAGGTATTGCCTCTGAACACGATGGAGTTTTGAAACTTGCAGCCCACTGGGAAGGTGTCGCCTGTTACAGCCCACTGCAAAGCACACAAACAAGTTTGCTATGAGAATTCATTATAAATCTCCATATATTTTATATAAAAATGTAAAGGTGTTCTCAGGTGTTTTTATACGATTGATAATCAAATCAGGTTTCAAGCATACGGTACCTTTGATAAAGAGACAAAAAGGATCGAAGAGGAGTCTTAGAAATAACAAAGAGTATTGGGAAGACAAAAAATAAATACTTAGAACTCAAAACAAAAATATCAGCTTGAGGAAAAGCAAATCTTTAGAGTATGACATTAAGGTAGGAAATCATATTCCTGAGTGATAGAACTATAACACCAGACCATGTGTCTTACCTGGGGTTCGCCCCAAAGAGCCATTGCCTTCCCAACATCATGGATCAGACCCACCAACTGGAACCAGTCTGGAAAGCGATAGTGAATACATATATTTGTTTATGTATGTACTTGTACACAGTGTGTGTGTGTTTCTGTCTCTCTTCCTGTATGGTACCGTTGCCTGGGTGTGCCTGGCGGATGCCCTCAGCAGTTTGGAAGGCATGGAAAGAGTTTGGGAAGTCCACATCAGGATCGGACTCGTCCACCAGGTTGTCCAGAGACATGATGGCGTCCATCATCGTCATCCGAGTGTGGTTGCAGCCGCCCCATACAGAGTGCTTCAGGGAGGTAAGAGTCACAGAATTACAGTGGAGGGTTCCTTTCTCAAACTTGCAAGGGAAGCTCCTGAACACCCCTAAAATAACTTTTTGAAGTACTGATTTCTGTTGAATTTTCAGAGACTATGGGATCAGATTTGTCTGCTATTAATTTGCAGTTCATGTGTTATGGAAAGCTGTAGCTGGGTCACATATATAAAACAGAACAGTGTCCCTATGTAACCATTGAGATAAGTGAAGATAAGGTTATTCCAACAACACTGAGTCCAGAAAGTACATCTATTGGCCCTTTGCCAGGACTGGATGACTTTCGTTTGCTCAGTCTGACACAATCACTCGGTCATCCGGAGCGAAACAGAAATTCACAAAATCCAAAGAATCCCCCCCCCCCCCCCCCCCCATTTCTTCTTTCTTACTAAACTACATCTTTCAGTGACACATTGCTGAATTTCTGTTCACTTGCCGTTTTTGCTCCTGATTTACTAACCTTTTGCTTCACAAAGTCCAGCGTCTGATTGGTGTGCATAAGCTTGTATGTGTTGAACACACGGTCGATCAGACTTCCACTCTGAAACACACACATTCAAATATTTGCAGTATCTCAGGTTGATACAATGCTATTGAGTAACTCCACATGAATTCTTTTATGGCTAAAATGTTAATTACCTATGGTTCAAAGTATACAATTCATCATGATAACACTCTCCTTCACTGTTCCTTGTGGCACTAAACAATGTGAACATTTCTGCTGCTACATGGCAACACATGTAGATTTTTAATTCTGGAAGCATTTACACCGACCCACTAATAATTTAGCCCATCTTTGCAATGTTGTTTGTACTGTAGTTTTTAAAAGCAATATATCCCTCAAAACTCCAGTGTAAAATGTTTGAAATATATTTTATTACTTCAGAATATTATAAGAATTAAGGAAAATAGGAAGTAAAAAGAGATATGCACCACTGTAAAACACATGGTCAGTGAAAATAAGTTCCTGTTCCAGCTAAATACTGGCTTAGCAAGTCTTCATTAATAGAGACACCACAATGTTTTAAAAATGCCATGCAGTTTTGAAATAATCACAGATCACCTCCTGAAATGAAAAACGTATTTATATATTGCATGTAATTGGAAGTCCGATTCCTTCCTCCAGTCTCTCCTTAGCAGAAAATACACAGTTAAGTTGCCTTCTGAGTCTGTCCAGGCAGTAAATAACTGTTATCGTCTAAAGAGGAGCTTTGAATGCTTACCTCATAATTCCTGTAGTCTTGCTTCTGTTTAGTTTCATTCATCACCAAATTGGCCGATATGCCAGAGACGGATCAGGACCCTGCGTTTGAAATAACAGATATTTTCAGGATTTACAAAGATAAATAACATACATGCTATCAAAATAAAACAAAGTATAAGTAGTTTTAAAAGCAGATCAAATATATATATTTTTTAAAGTAAAAAAAGGATCAAAATGAAAGCATAGCCTTTCTATATATTAAAGCCACACATACGATGTTAATGACACTCATGGCTGACAGATGTCTGTGCTGTGGTGTTTTTGTTCCTCCTGTCTCTATATACCCTGCCGGTTTACTTTAAACTGTAAGGCTGCATAAAGTGTACACCAATGTCCGGTCACACTTTAACCCAACCTCACTAGCGTGCGCGTGCGCGTGCTCTGAGTTTTTCCATTAGTCAGGAAGTTTGGACTGATGTAGGGTTACTTTTTACTTCTTAGTTTGTTCCAGTTAAATTGTTTCTTTTTAGACACATATTTGTGAGGATTCTTGAAACACACCGTTTTGTCAGGATTGGGCTTTGGCCCCTGTTGTGTCTGTCTCTGTAGCTCCGCTCCGGATCGTTTTTGTTGCTTCCCTGTGTGTGCTCCATGTTCCAGCATTTGTCCTTCCCCGAGTGTGCTTCGTGTTCCGGTATTTTGTCCTCGTGTTTGTGTCAGGTTTCACAAAACGACAGACAAGAACCCAATAGCACGACACAGAAAACAGGTCAGGTGTAGAAACAGGGTTTAATAACCAGCAGAGGTCAAACCAGGTAGTAACCCGCGTAGCAAACAAATCCAGTGGGAGCAGGCAAAAGGGAAGGTCCAAAGTCCAAAAAGGCAGGTCAATACACAAACGATCAGAATCAGAATGATAGGTTGCTGGATAGCAAGGGAAACACACTAGACAATCTGGCAAAGAACTGAGGGAAATGGGCCGGTACATATACACTGAGGGGCTGATTGCTGATGAGGAGCAGGTGAGTATGGAGGTGGGGCAGGCCAGGTGAAATGAAATCAGCAATTAGTGCAGAGCAGGAGGGAGTGGCAGATTCTGAAATGACATGAGTTAGTGTGGCAAAACAGGAGACAGACAAATGAAAAACTAAAGCCTGGCTGAAGTTGTGACAGTTTGTTTCTATGTTTTGTGACTTTGCCTTGTTCTACAGTTTTTGGATTTTTGCTCGCTCCCTGTTGGAGTCACTTTAAGTTCTTGGTTCTTACTTTTTTTGTGCAACTAAAATAACCTTGCCTTCTACCTCGTCTCCAGTGTCTGCGCTTGAGTCTTTGATCTACCCCTGCACCACACCACATGACAGGTTTGGGTTGGACAAATATGGAAAAAAATGTATCCGACCAGAGAATTGGTCCTGAGAATATACTTAAATTGCCAATGTAGGGAGATTACAACAGCGAATGAGTGTGGTTCTGAAAATTAACAAAAAACTGTAAACTCAATTCTTCCAAATGTATAACTTTACAATCATAAATTTAAATCTTAGAAGCCAATCTGGTGAAAAAGCTCTCCATTAATGAGACATGCTACAGCCCACTGTGTGTAGAGCTCAATAGTGAGGTTCTGGAAATGAAACTCGCATACATTTTCTGAAGCGACGATTTTGATTATTAGCCATAATGTCATAACTGTCAAAGGTAGACTTACCAAGAGCTATGAGCTTGTGAAACGATGGCATATGCTCCTGTAAAGCCACACGTCTGTATGATATCAACCTTGTTTTAATAAAAACTAGAGCTGGACAAAGTTTCAAGTTTTTAATCTATTAATTTTTGCAATTAATTGCATTGTTGTGCGCAAAGTTCAATAATTAATTCAAAGGTAGTGTATTGTGCACTTTTATTTTAGAAGTACTGCTATATGAACAAAAGTGCAATAACATTGCAAACACTTTAGACAAATAAGGTGCTTTTTAACAGCAGTATTCCCTTTACACAGTAGCAGTTATATTTCTTGCACTGTAGCAGTTATATTTCTTGCACTTTCTGTGCTAAGTGTGCTGACTTTATTTGAACCGTTCCACTGCTGTGCAACATGAATAAAATGTTCCGCGCATGTTTCAGCAAAATGTCTGTCTTCTGTTTTCATTACAGTCAGAACATGTGAATGCAGCTCCCACTGTTCATCAATATAATGCACTGTAACTCCGAGGTAATTATGATTACCCAGCGATGTCCAGTAGTCTCCAGTGAGAGCAACAGCTGGTGCACGTTGTAACGCCATCGCTTTTGTAGTCCTCTCCTTTTCATACAACTTGTGTATTCTTCTTGTGATGGTGCGTCTTGAGGGAGGCTCATACGTACCCTCATTCATTGCGATCCTAAGAACGTTCCTCAGACCGACATCTTCCACAATACTAATCGGCCTGCAGTTTGTAGCTATCCACTTCGCTATGGCATTTGTTAGCTTGATCCTAAAATGTAACTGCGACATCTCTGACTGGTGGAGCTCGTTATAACCATGGAAATATTCACTGCACACGCAGTAGTGAGGGGACTGCTCCTGGATTTCAAAACGGAAACTTTGTAAACGGAAGTAGTTCACCAAAATGTATTTCTGAAATAAATTTGACAATAAGAAAAAAATCCGTCATAACTTAATCGTAGTTGGTTGGCTTTGTTCCATGCTTAAAACTCTAGGATTTTCTTATACGCCAGTGGAGTGAATAAATAAATGGGATTTTTACTTATGGAACAGGTTTTACTTACTTAAAAAAGTGGTCGGGCACTGTTGAGCTGTACAACTCAGTTCAGAGAACCGAAGTTATTAACATAACCTAAACTGACATATTTTTATAGGCCAACCCCGTAAATTGTCATCACAATGGTTGGACAAAAGGCCATCTGGATTTTTCCATTGGATTTTTGATTATTGCGTAAAATAACTGAAGTTTGTCGTTTCCTATAAGTTATTGATGTTTGAATGTTCTTCAAGGATACATTGTAAACTATTTTCTAAGGAGGGGACATGAACTGAATTGCACAACAATGAGTTTGTCACGGTGCTTACTTCCTATCTGATATAATACAGTAACTTCAAAAGAAAGTTTGCCCGTACCACAGCGCGTTTCCTCTGTTTTCTCTGACCATGTCCTTGCATTGACAGCCTAGTTTTATGAAAAGACCAATCTTTCCTGCGGTAAGATACTTACGAAACTAGTACTTACCAAGTTGGCGTTCTTTCCTCCAAAAAGGCATAATCCAGCCACGTAACTATCCATTTAGAGAAATGATATCGCACACTTAAGCCCTGGGTAAATGCACGTCGCACGAACCTAACGAATCCTGGCCAGACTCAAGCCACAGAACAGCGAATCAACCGTTGCAAATAAACATATTACAACGTTGTCATCTAAGTCACACTTCACTTCAGGACTTTCTCTTATTTTCCGTACACGTCTTAAACTCCGACTGATAAATCCGCGCGGACTGAAGGATAATTTACTTTCACTTTCACTTTACTCTTCCAAAAAATAAAAGTCGCTCCCACCTCATGGTTAGATAGATGTTCAGTTCCATATTTATTTTTCTATCTAGGTATTTATTACCGTGAGCTTGATGTTCAGTGATCCAAATGTCCAGTGGCGGCTCTAGGAATTTTTACCTGGGGTGGCCCAGGGGTGGTAAATGGGTGTCTACAGGTGGCCACCAGGCATGTTTTGATGATTTTTTTATGCATTACTATTCTACTAATAATAGGCGAAAACATAAAGTAATAGGTTACATGCATACACATAATTGTTATGTGTATAGAACCGTTTTATTCAAGTAGTATAATATTAACAATGTTAAATAAATAGGACCCCCTTTTTTAGCTCAATTACAAAGTTTAAGGCTATTAAGTAAATGCTCTAAGCAAACCACGAAACAAAAATGCCCTATGCAAAACCTCAGTTCTATATTCCTGATTTACTCAAAATGACAAATCTGAATTGTATCTACTCTTTACCACTAAAAGATTCAGTGCTGATAGGGAGTCCAAAACCCATGTACAACAACCCATCACCATTGCATTTGCAACAAGAAAACACATCTGCTAGCGTTAGGTCAACATACAGTTAGTTACATAAAGGAGGTTTTATTTTCAGCTCAGTTTGTTTGTATATGCACTACAGTGTGTTTCACTTTCATTAACATTGTGAGATAAGGCACTTGTTCTGCATTCAAGAACTTTCGGAATAATCGCAAAAATGTGTTCCTGACTGGCAAAATTTAAAGAATGCTCCTTTTAAGTCGGAACAACAACTGAAAAAACAGCTACCATGTTGTACAAGCAGTAAAATATAACACATCTTTTTTTATAGCATGTAGTTTCCCCTTTACGGATTAAAGCTCATGAACACACTAGAGTCACAAGGACGACTTCCCAAATCAGGAAAAGGGACCGTCCGAGGAGCACTTAAATGCCCCATCTTCTGCGCTCTCCAAGTGTCATTCTAGTTTTCTTATATATTTCTTCTTAATAGTGTCGGTGTGTTTGTGTCCAGCACAGATCTGCAGGTTTTTAGTCAGTCAAACGACTGTCTGATATCAAGTGCTGTGGTCGTTTCTTGCAAAAATTCCCCAAGTAAAATGACAAAATGAGTTGTGATGTTTCATGATGTTTAGTTTTATTTCAACAACAGGGACAGGTCAAACAGATGCGACTTCTGTAACTCTGCTGGCATAACGGTGTGCGTGCACATTTATACGTCCTTAACACACACGGTGCTTTAAACTGTATTTACAAACATTGTGTGATCTGAATGTGAGCCGTGTGAAAAATAATTTTGTTGTAATTTTCACAAATTATTCTGTGAAACTTCCACCATTAACCCTCATCCTACCAACATATTTAACATACTTTTGAAAGTATAAACTACTGTCAAAGGAAGTTGTCAACTTATTTCTTCTCAAAATATTATTAGTTATGTAATTAATGTCATCTGAATAAAAAAAACTGATTATTAGCATTTTAGGAAAATGGCTTAATCTGCTCATTGTGTAAAACAAACATTAGAAAATCTGTGTCTGCTGCATCTGTCTGTCTCCTTCAAAATGACTGACAGAGCATCCCCCTAGTGTGTCATACTTTAATTTAGGACCCTGGCAAACATTTTATCTGTCATATCTGTTCAATTTGATTTATTTAAACTGCATAGCTTCAGCTGGGGGTGGAAGGAGAACAATATGATGACGGTTGGAGTAGTAGTACTGGCAAGAACTTTTATACTCTCACCCCTGATCATAATAGTGTTGTGTGATGTGTACATTATGAACAAAGCAACAATGTGTCTTACCATTTCTTTATGTTTTATGAGTCCAGTAGAGGGCGGAGCCTGTGGGAGTTAGAACGAAGGTTTTAATATCGTAACCCTAGTTTTATAAGCACAACTAGAGCCCTCTACCAAGGGGGCCTTGTAGCTCCTATGTTGCTCGCCTGAGAGGGTGTAGAATGCTGCTACTGTGGGGTCCACACATATTAGGGGGTCATGTCGGTTTCACCAAACTCTGTTAACTGCACAAACTTGTCAAAGATTAATTGTTTCAGCCTGAGTACTACCTGGTTCATGAGAAGCGGCGTAATATAAGGCTATATGTTCCACTCCTTTCTGTGGCATTGGCGTAGCCCAGATTAATAATTGTTTTTACTAACATGGTGTGAGGCACATTTTCCAATCATAAACTATGTGGTTATTAATATTAAAAAAGGTCATACTCTCACCTCAGTGTTGTTAGACAGACAAATTACATGTGAAGGTTTGACTTGAGTTTTATTACACAATGCTGCTATTATAAAAACAAGGTATTAGATGAAAGCAACACAGATGTTATATAAAAGGACACTTGTATCTTGAAGGGGCGCTCACATGAAGATTCAGTAAAGTGGGATATTTACAGCAAAATGGTCTTATTAAGTTAAATAACACATTTTTTAAATTCAAGTCATACTGAACATAACATATTAACTACTTACACTGTTATGCTGAACTGACGCACACAGAAAAACAGAAGACTATAAATCACTATAACACTTTGATAGTCAACATTCACAGTGATGATTAATTTGGATACGTAAAAAGGCAAAACATAACAAGGCCTTAGAAATTATTAAAGCAATTAAGGCTGAAAACCCGACCTAAAAGTGGCAAAAATCAAAATGATGCGTCATAGATTTACTGTTCACACTACAGTAAATGGTATAGTTGTCCTTGTTAAGAGATGTTAAGAAGCATCCCGACAGATCATGGATTAGGGTTAGTGGTTATTTTGGCTAATTGTGTGCTCTGTGGGGTTTTGGGTGAAGGGTTAACGTGGTTTGATTGGAAGTTATTCTGGGTTTCTGTTCGCACTGAAGTAAAGCTACTTGTTTGCAGATGGAGATGAAGGTCCTTTTAAGAGTCATGGTGGATTAGCTCTGAGCTCAAATAGGTTCAGATCAGCAGGATCACCATTGATGACGATAGTAGACATTAGTCAGGTAAGCCAGTAAGGAAGAGACTTCTCTCATTCACAGTTTTCCTCACTACATACATAGCGTCTCAATGGTTCTTATTGTATGAATGCCAAAGCACCTAGGACTCTAGTTTCACTACAGTAAATTGCCGGCGATGGCCAATGGAAATCTACCGTTTGCATTATCCGACACCTCCATGGAACTAGAGGCTGTTAAGTTCAATTAATTACAATTAATTTTTGTAGTGTTGACTATTGTATCTACTATTGTGCTCACCAGAATAATTGCTTGGATATGGAGACATGATATCATCACTAAATCAGAGTCTGATGGGGCAAGAAACTCAATGTTTCTTCTCAGTTAAATGATCAAACGAGCTAAAGATTTAGACAGGTTATCTAAACCACTTTATTTGCAGGTAAACCCAAAAGTGAGCACACCTGAAATGTTGTTGATAATAGATTGAACGGTCAAGTTGGCGTATAAACTAGGGAGAATCTTGAGGCACCAATACAACATGCAAAGCAAGGGTCATGTGCTCTCTGTCCTGTGCAAGTTTCCTGCAGACTGTGATGGATATTTACAATGGACAGTTTGCCTGATAATTCAACTTTTCCCCTTTGTGTCCCCAGTTTAGCTAACCTGGGGGTTTGTTTCAAATCTGTCTGTCTGCCTTTGTTTTTTGCTCCATCTGACTTCTTTTTAGCAATGTTGCCAAATTCCCAGATCTCAGAAATTAATTTATTAGCAATGGGAGTGAGACCTTAATTAACCATAATTATACGTTTTCTGCTAGGTAGCTGAGATCAGATGCTCCATCAAGGACCAACCCTGCCTCTTTGAAATGACCTGTATACCGTATATTACTCATTTGGAACAGCAAATGTGTTTTGGGAGACAATAAATGCTACACGGTTTACTTTTTATATTAATATAGTAAGAAAATGTTGTTAGTTAAGTTATGTAGCAATTTGAAAACAAATATTTGATTTGTTTTCCACCAAAATATCAGTTTTTGCAAGCAGGTATTGTACACCTGCTTCATTTACTCAAAGAAACTCGCTGAACGTAATCCAGCCAGCGGTTACGTTTGTCATCATGGCGTACAGTAATTGTGGAAACTATCCGGTACAAACGTTATCTCTAGGAGACAGGGTTGCAAGGACTGACATCGAAGGCTTATTTTGGGCCCTGACTGTGTCATTGATGCAGCAAATGACCTGGCTAACTTGTCAGTGTGTGACGGTAAAGGCATCAGTAGATTCATGGTGTTGTATTAGCCATAGCTGTGAGGACTGCGAGGGTTAATGGGGGAGGAGTCTTCCCTTCCACTCTGTCCAATTAGCTGGTAGAGACGGTGGCTGAGGTTCTGAACCTGACAGGTGCCGAGGACACAGCCCACCCTCATCAGATGGCTGTGCCCTCTCCTGCCGCCACTGTTAGCGTGACGACGCCCTCGTGACCCACGCTGCCAGACCGGTGCTTCCCATAGCACACTTTGGTCAAACAACGTGTCGGACAACCTTGGCGGGGGCTCTTTGTGCAGCAGGGCCCTCCAGATGATATGTCTGTCTCCATCGGGGATGTGGTTGTCAAAGGCAGCAGAGAGATCAGATGCAGTAGGCATGATGGCGGTGTTTATAGACTTTGGGTATTTAGAGATTTTGGGTAAATTAGACCTGAGATACAGAGAAACAGAGAAGGAGAGAGGAAATGTTTAGATGCAATGCAAAAGCAGTACAACATACACACACACACACACACACACACACACACACACACACACACACAGCCTGATCACATATGATGCTGGGCAGTCATGCGTTTGTCGGCTGCAGTGAAACTGAATTGCTAAAACGAGATGAAAGGCCTCACAGGAAGTCAAGCTTGTTCTGCAGGAATGTCCAGTGTACTCGACCTGTGGTCTCTCTTTTTTTTCAAGGAACAATACAGAGAAAGAGTAGATTGAAAGAGAAAGTGAGAAGGAAAGATGGTAGGAGAGATAAACAGAGGGTGGTGAACAGGTTGAAATGTACTTCGATAGTTTGCTTATCTAGATCTTTTATTTGTGCATCTTGGGATACATATCTACAGAAAGCCAATTTGGTAATATTTAAAACACTTCAAAAATTAATAAATTCACTTCATAAAAATGTCTTCGCAATTGAGGAGATTTTATTGAATTTTGCCATTTTAATAAGGCTTTTCTAATACAATACTTCAAAATGTGCACAAAATATGTGAATGGGAACACAGGTACTGTCACACTGAGAGGGACCCTGCATGGGTTTAAGTCTCATAAATGCATGTATCTCTATAAGTCTGTATTGAACTCAATGAAATAGCAAACAAACATAATGTCCTACGACGTCCAAGTGTTCGGTTGAACACATGAGACACCTAAGTACTGCTTACTCATCTTCACCTGCAAATACAGTTAAAGAGTGATAAACTGTTTCTTTTACATGTCTCTTAGACATTAATCATTACACTTTAGACCAACAGTCTAAAATGCCTGCTAAAAATCTTCCCGTTAATCAACAATAGTATCTTAGCTGACAAATCCGCAGAGCACAACCGCAGACCACAATGTAGAAGGTGGTAAGAGGCTCCTACACCACCAACCTTGAGTGTGTGTGTGTGTGTGTGTGTGAGAAATACTGTTTTTCTCACCTCCCTGCTCTCTTAGCTTACTTTTTTTCTCACATCGTTACAATACCTTTTTTTGTTTTTCATTCATCACTCACTCTTTCTCAGACGTTCAAGAGTTCAGCCACTAGAGAGAGCTGGTCTGTTTGGCCATGAAATTATGCAATACTTAGTATAGATAATGTAAAGTAGCAGGGGACAAAGAGCACTTGGTGCTTTACAACTTGTACTAACTGCTGCACTGTTAAACAAACGCAGAACAATAACACAGTAGGTTAATCTGTTCACTCATTCCCTTTTCACTGCTAACAAATAAGTGGCTGAATCAAGACACTGGAATTTGGGGGCATACCTAAGGACATATGTAACCATCTCTTATGTAAGCAACAACTTACCATAATTGCTTTTACTTGATATCTAGTTTTTTGTCATGTTAAATAATTTATTTGAAGTTTGAGTGGCATTTGAATGGAAACATATTGTGTGTATATATGTGTGTGCGCACACACACACACACTTCCCTGATCACAAGTGTTGGCTATTCATGAATCAAAGAATAAAGGGAGAAGGACGAATATAGCGAGATATTGTTTGTGTTTGCTTGCTGTGAAAAAGTGGGCCATAATAACATACTGTATGATCTTTATCCCTTAACTAATCCTAGCTGGTATTATAATCACTATTCTGGCTGGACACCTTGAGCCGTCACTGCCAACACACGCATGCACACAGGCATAATGTTGGTGGTTGGTGGGGCATTAGTGGGCCCAAACATTTAAGTGACATGTGACTGCTAAGATTAACCAATATAAAAACATGCTCACATATATACAAACAAGCCTGCAATAAATGCTCTACATGTGCATGCTCAGGTGCACGTTTCCACCATCATTCTCTCTCCTACACACAAAAACAGGAAACAAGGAAATGTAGGCCACTGAACTGCTTGCCACTGTAACACAACACAGTTAAAGATATGTGCACCATTATACAGCAATGAAGTAACAAAGGTGTGTGTCTGTGTCAAAGGCGTTTATGTAACAGGAGAAAGTCTGCAGCCACGTGACTCTGTAAGGTTTTACTTTAACACAGTGGCGCTTTGAGCTACATGTTAACATGCTCACAATGACGAGGCTAACATGATGATGTTTAGCAGGTGTAATACTTACTATGTTCACCGTCTTAGTTTGCATGCTAACATCTGCTAATAACCACAAAGTGCTGATGAGAATATTATTAGTTTACAGTTTATAAAATTTTGTTTTGCAGGTACTTCCTCATAAACAAAAGTATTGGACAAATTCAACTTTTGGCCTGATGTTGGCGCTCAATGACAAAAGTTCACCAAAGTTATTCATATTTATCCTTTAGGTAGCCTATCTTGAATATCTGTTGCAGATATCACAACAATCATGCAGTCGTTGTTGGGATATTTCACTCAAAAGCAAATTGTCAACCTCACTGTGGCGCTAAGAAGTCAGGGAATCACCAAAGTGCAAACTTTGTGCACGTTCATTCAATTAAGATATTTTAGTATGAACCAAAGGGATGGACCGACAGACAGACAGGTCAAGATTAATAGAGACATAGCTAGCTAGCATGGCTAAAGTCTTTTTTTAAGTTTGACTTTGGACATTTGTCACAACACTGCAAGATAACAGTAAACCCATGAGTTGCGGTGATCACACAGATTTGTTTCTGTACTTTTCTATCTACACTCTCTATTGGGACGTCGTTCTCACACTTTTTTTCGTGTGTGCGTGTGTGTGTGTGTGTGTGTTGTATGGTTGTCTAGGTTGTGAACCAGTGGAGAGTCTGAAGGCAAAAGGAGCTTCTCCAACATTCCTCCTAAGTTAGGGCACAGCATGGGGTTCTTCAGAGAGGAACTGAACACACACACACACACACACACACACACACACACACACACACACACACTTTCCTGTTGTAACTCCTCAAAAATACTTTTCGCTAAGAAAACTTGTTGTCCCTGTCAGATCCTCACTGTTTCACGAATAGTTATTGCTACTGGGTCTTTCTCTGTCTTTTCTAAATTAAAACAGGATCCTTTCATTTTTGTTTCTCTGGCCTTTGTTTTGTTTCTCTCAAGGCATTTTGTGAAGTGCCAGCGGCAGTATTATGTTACATTCATCAGTGTTGAATCACACTGAGATCCTCTCCCCTCTTTCTCTTTAGCCAGGGACTTTGTGTTGATGCCTACTGAGCTCCAACCTATAAAACCTTCATAGAGCTTTATTTCTTACGTAACAATAAATGCAAATTAAAACGTACCATCAGATAGTCAACTTGAGAAAAAAGGCAAAGATAAAAAGTTCAGAAAAATAATATATAACCTGTACTGTGTAACATGTCAGAGACTAATGATACATTAATCGCTGTTGTTCCAAAACTTTATCAATATTTTTAAGACGCTCTTGATTCTTCTTTTCTTTCCACTATTCAAATACCCAACATAACCTGATATTAATGGGCATGCAAATGATGTGGGAGTAAAATGTTATAAAAACTACAAGGCCACTGGAAAATCCACTTCTATCACAACCTACAACCACTGTGTGTGGAGCGTGTAGTTGTAGTCTACCTTACACAGAGTGTGGCTTGGTTGCTGCTTGGCCTCTCGGTATGTACTTGTATCCTTGTCCCAAATCCCACTAAATCACCTTCACCTCTGTCTCACCTCCTGCTGCTGAGAGGAATTGCCTCATTCTGCTGTTGGACCTTTTTCTCACATTAATGACTGCCAGAAGGCAAGACACAGACGTTTAATGTTCCCCAATTGCTGCCCTTCACCAGAACTAATGATTATTTTCATAATTGATGAACCTGTCCATTTTTTTCTTAATTAATCAATTGATAATTCAATCAAAAAATAGTGACAAATGCTTATTGCATGTTCCCATAGCCCAAGGTGTCCCGAAGCTATTCAATGTACAAAAACATAACACAGAGAAAAGTATAAATCATTACTTTGAAAAGGTTTTGTGTTGTTTGCTTGATAACTTAATTTTGCTTGCATTGTTTGTGATTAATTAACAAATTGTTTCAGCCCTAAGCACTAAATCCAAACAAAAATATGTTAAATAATAAGGGCTTTATGATTTGGTGGAGGTTTTCCTAGTCAGAAGGAGAATGTGGTTCAGGTTTGAAAAGCAGACAAATATGTGATTTTGGGCTCAATGATAGGCCTCTACAGGCTAAATGAAATTCATTTGGCTTGATTTTCTATTTAGATGAATTACTAAATACCAGTACCTGGACAAAGACAACATATTGGGAATTTTCTTCCTCTTATAATTTCACCCATTCATTACATGCAATAATACTGAATAAATATAAAAGCATTTCACTTTAATTTCTGTTGCACTGAAACTGACCTCGCACTTAATGTAGAAATTACTTCTTGACTCACACTTAGCCAAAGCGAGCGACATAACATCTTTAACAGACGTTTTTGTGTTTCACCTTCAACTAGAACACCATTGACGCTTCCGCGTGTAAATGCTGAGTGAGGCAGTGGTACCTCTGTCTGTGAGTGAGGCTCTGCAGCGTCAAAGCCCGGGATTGGACCTCCAGAGGCAGGAGACCGAGCAGCAGGCACATCCACGCCGGCAGCAGCGCACACATGGCGTCAAAGTGGAGACGCGCAGTCCGGGGGTAGCGGATCTCAAAAGTCCAATATATATATATATATATATATATATATATATATATATATATATATATATATATATATATATATTTAAAGCGAATCAATCCTGTCGAAACTCTTCTGGAGCTGTCAAATTGTACGTTATTTTAAGAAGTGCTTTGTCCCGTATGGACGAGTCACGGCATCATCAATCTTGTCTGCTGCATCCTCTCTGGACCCTGGCCCTCTTGCTTTAAATAAGAAACTCCACTGAAGAAAGACGCAGTGAAAACGCAGGAGCTTGTTGGGGCTCACATCGGGAGCAACTGGAGTCTTGCTCTCTCATTTATAAAGCCTGATTGAGGGAGGAGGAAGGCTTATTGTCTGTCCTCAACAAGGACTCAGCAACCTTACCTTTAATGAACCACATGAACTCCAGTCTTCTCATTTATCTTGGTTCTAGAGTTAATGTACATTGTTTGTTTTGTTGTGTTTCAATGTGAGATCATGGTGATGTATAGGTGTTATTGGATTGTGTTTCTTTTTTACACAGGGGACTTCTATTTGTGGGCAGAGTGAGCTTGGCCCACATAGAAATTACCTAGAACCCATCATTAACCAACAGAGGTCATATTCAAACCCTCTAGAGTTATTTATTTATCATGGACAGATCACCTAAGCAAACCAGTTGTAAATCATATTTTTTAATAGATTATTATTAGTTGTATTTCTTACCTGTCTGGACTTTAATAACAAAGCCATTATAAGAGTATCAATAGTGCTTTTGGGCTAAAGAGGTCTAAAGGAAAGCCTGCAGGTATTAGCGAGATGTTGAAGTGTGAGTTAATGTGATTGTGGACAATTGATTGAAAACTGATAAATACAATTATCCATCAATAATTAGCTCACACTAAAGCTTTGATGATAAGAGATGAAATAAGATCCTTTTTGTAAGTTTCCTGGTTCTGGCACTGAAGTCTCTTGCCCAACAGAGAAATCACATGTTGTATCTGAACTGCACTGTAAAAGCTTTGTCAATCTAGATTTATGCCCACATGCCCTTTTTAAAATATATAAGCAGAACATTTTCTTATGACATTTGCAAAGTTAACGGCAAAAACTGACATTTATCTTCACAAGCCAACACAAGAATTCAATCTCAATAAAAACAAAAAATAAGGGATCACTTCTGGGCACCCAGGTAATATGTGGATTTCAGCCATGTCACTGTACAAACTGCAACCCGTTGGTTCCCAACCTTGGGGTTGAGATCCTCCCAGAAGAAGTTGGTAGATTAATCTGAGAAGTCAAGACATGAAAAAAAACACACTTTTTTGGATTATGTCTGTTATCTTTTTTTCTCGTGAAATACTGAGGTAGTTCTACCTATCTCGCTAAATGTT